>NC_091121.1:157420633-157720633 GCF_040183065.1 Periplaneta americana
GATATATTATGGTACTCGGTGAGCGCTTCACTGTCTGCAACCATATTGTGTCTTGTCTATCTTGAAGCAAAAACCATTTTTATCGAAAAATTGGGGTTTCTTCCTCAGAATGAACTTAAAATATCTATAAGTAATTGATTAACTAGCGGACTTATTCGTGTTAATTATGTAAGTCTGTGCGGCTTACAACTGTTTCGGTGCTTCATCACACCATCCTCAGAGCCTACTAGATCTCGGCGTCATCTCGAACTTCTCTGTCTGTTATGTGGGTGCGTTTGATTGTTGAAAAGTGTTGAAATGTGGAGTCAAATAGTGTGTGTGTACTGAAATTGATCTGTGTGTTGAGAATTTGATCGGGGTGTGTTTTAGTGTGTATATTTCGTATTGTTCTAGTGTGTTGAGTTTTTGGTTCTTGGGTTGTATGTGTAGGATTTCCATGTCCGCATTTATGTTATTGTATGTATGGTTAGCATTGGTTATGTGATAGGCGTATGTAGATGTATTGTGTCCTCTGGTTATTGCTTAAATGTGTTCTTTGTAGCGTGTTTGGAATGATCTGCCTGTCTGTCCAATGTAGAACTTGTCGCAACTATTACATGTGAGTTTGTATACACCTGTGTTGTCGTATTTATTTGTGTTGAGATGTCTTTGTAGTGTGTTTTCTGTTCTGTATGCTATGTTGTATTTCTGCTTCTGAATGAAGATGCGATCTTATGTGTGCTTTTGTTTTCATATGTTAGTGTGATGTATTTCTTGTGTTCTTGTGTTTGTGTTGTGTTTTGCGTGTTTTTGTGTTTGTTAAGTTTTTGTTTTGTCTTATGATGTTGTCTATTATGTTTGGATTGTATCCGTTTTCTTGTGCTATGTATTTGATTGTGTTCACTTCTTCATTGTAATGTTGTTGGCTCATGGGTATGTTGAGTAATCTGTGTACCATTGTCCTGAATGCAGCATGTTTGTGTTGTATGGGGTGGTTAGATGTGTTGTGTATGTGTGTGTGTGGTGGTGGTGGTGTAACGGAATTACGTAAGTGAAAACTAGAATTTCCTAAAGAGCTTTGTCAGAACTAGAATTTCCTAGAAACTTCGGGTTTTAACGGATTTCGCGTTCTGACTGTAACATATACAGAAGAGTTTTACAATATAGTCTACTAGTAGAACACAAAGATTTAATATCAATACTTAAGTCACCTAAATGTACGTAAATATGAGAAAGATCTTAAACATTTTGCTGATGTTGCATTACATTTACATATAATGATGTTTTTGTAATAAGTATAGTATTAAGGACATCACAATATGAATGATGGAAAGACATGAATGCTTGGAGATGCAGGCCTCACCTGATGTAGGATACAACAACGCTGGCGCGTGGCCGAGCTGGTACTGCGTGCCGCTGACTCTGTTCAAGGCGTCCACGGCTTTCCTCCCCATGCTCATGAGGTCGTCGTAGTCCCCACTCTTCTTCTTCGTGTACCCCCAAGGCAGCAGCCACATCTGGGAGTACGCATGCAGTGTGAGGTACAGTTTTATCCGGTCCTTCCTGTCCATAATAAACTCAGATATCGCTCTCGTCTCCGGCTCCGAAAAGGGCCTCGGCCCTGCATAAGTCTCGTGACAAGGGTCGTCCGAAGCGCCGATCTCACCCCAGTGAAAGTCCCAGTTCCTGTTCATATCAACTCCCCTACATGTGCCCCCCCAGAAGAACCGCGCCAGAGTTCTGGAGCTCCCTTCTTGGTACTCGTGGTTCGAGCGTGTCTTCCTCCAGAAGCGATCTGTAGTGTGGGTGTATTCGTAGCCGTCGGGATTGGCTACCGGGAGGATGTACCAGTCGGCACCTTCCACTACCTTACGGTTCACCTTGAAGTTCTCCACCAGCTGCCTCAACGTGTACATGACAACAGCTGGTGAGATCCACTCTCGGGCGTGCATTCCTGAAACAATCGTGTCTCGTGACAGTTGCTTCTCATGGCGAAATGTTCAACTGTTGCAATACGTTTATTTGAGGTGATTAGAAAATAACTACAGCCTGATATACTAAAACGCCTCTCTATAACAATACAAGTTACGCGAAGCAATCTAATGCAATTTTATCTTCTGAACTGTTATCTTAGCAGTCTGTTATTCGAAGCTTTGTTCCTTAAATTTGTAAATGACATCAATTAGATTTTCTTTTAATATAGGGGACACTCGGCTAATTCTGCAATATTAAGAAGTAAATCTATCATACTTTTATCAAAATGTTTATTGAAAAATATTATCATGGTATGTAGACATGGACGAAACCTTTCATTACCAAATAAGACAAAGAGACCTATTTATTTTATTTTATTGGGTTATTTTACGACGCTGTATCAACATCTAGGTTATTTAGCGTCTGAATGATATGAAGGTGATAATGCCGGTGAAATGAGTCCGGGGTCCAGCACTGAAAGTTACCCAGCATTTGCTCGTATTGGATTGAGGGAAAACCCCGGAAAAACATCAACCAGGTAACTTGCCCCGACCGGGATTCGAACCCGGGCCACCAAGTTTCGCAGCCAGACGCGCTGACCGTTACTCCACAGGTGTGGACTAAAGAGACCTATTAAAATGCAAATATATTTAGTTGTACATACATTACAGTTGAAAAGAAACGACTCGGGTAATTCCGCAACAGTGCACGTCTATGGAATTCGTTACCTAATGACGTCAGGGACTGCCGGACTTTATCACAATTTCAAAATTAAATTGGAACATTTTGTCTTATTTAATAATTTTTAGGTATTGCTGGAAGTGTTGATTTGTGTTTTTTACTCTAGATTAAAATCGCAAGTTTCTTGTGTATGTTAGTTAATTAATTAGGATACAATTAATTATACTTAATCACTCATTTAAAGTTTGTGTGACTGCAATCTGTGTGTATATATTTGTGTGACTTTACTTTGTTTATAGTGTTTTTTTTCCTTTTTATTTCTGTTATTGTATTTGTATTTCTGGTGGTGTGGAAGAGAAGGCCTGATGGCCTTAACTACATCAGAATAAATAAATAAATAAATAAATAAATAAATAAATAAATAAATAAATAAATAAATAAATAAATCCGCAAAAGTACTTGCTAATTACTCAGTCGTAAATAATTATGAAATATATTGTGAAAGTGACATAAAAGGAACAATTTATATGTAACAATGCTCACTTTCTTCACAGCTGTGTAGCAAAACACGAAAAACAACCAACTTTCGATGTTTCACTGTATTGCCGACAGAGGTATCGACCAATATCCTTGATTTTTTTTCTATAGCACTGCAGAGGACATACCTCCTGTTGACAGCCTCTCAAAACTTACGTTCACGCTATTGCAAAGCCGCAGTAAAATCATATATGTACTATTGCGGAATTACCCGTACTGCGGAATTAGCCGAGTTTCCCCTAATTTTCTTAAAAGTAAAGAAAAATATTCTGCGCTGTATCATGGCACGTATAATACATCACTCAGTTTCGGGAATGAAACTACAGTATGTTGTGTTGGCATAAGTGTCACTTGGGGGACGGATGTCCTTCCAAAGTTAAAAAAAAGTAATAATTGAGAATACTAGGCCTACTAAAGAAAAAATGTATGGGAACTTTACTTATAATGTTAAAATATTCCACTTTTATAAACACTTAAGGGTATGGATAGGTGAAATTTCTAGCTTCTACAATTTTACACCAGTTAATCTGAAATGTTTACCACATATTTCTTACAATATGGACATGCAATACATAGATTTCACTTTGATATTCCAAATAATTTACTTGTAATTAATTTTTTGTTCTTTTTTTTTAAATAATAAATTATAATTGTTCCAATTTTCAAAGTTTATATAATATTTCTTTAAATTTATATTTAATATATTCCTGATGAATGTATGTAAACATGACACATGCTTTTCATATTCTTCCCATTATTTTTCGAGAAAAAAATATTTACTCTTTCAGTTGATAATTTTTCAGCTTTTTTTTTTAATTTATCACATCCTTAACACATGGTGATTTGAATACTTTCAATAGCAGGAGAAAACACATGTGTCAGTTTACGGTTGCCTGATCATGAAACAAGCAGGCCCTGGTTAAAATCCTGGTTGGCACAAGTTGCCTGGTTGAGATTTTTTCCGGAGGATTCGGATGATTCGTCACAAATTACTCGTCATGTGTCTGATTCGTCATACTTCACATTTTTGTCACAGGATTGTAGGTCACATAACACACTTCTATCACAGGATTGTACTCTATGTTACACGATACCCCTTCGTAACGTTTCCACGGTATTTACATTTACAATATCCAAAATATTTTCATGGGTTTTATTTTTCTAGTCTCGAAAACATTTTCATGGTTTTTATTGTTGTAGTACCGCATAGCTAAAGATTTCCATCGGTTTTTTGTTCCCTTAACGTCGCAAAATATTTCCATGGTTTCATTTGCATAGTATCTTAAAACATTTTCATAATTTTATTTGCATAGTATCGTAAAACATTTTCATGGTTTTTATTGTTGTAGTACCGCATAGCTAAAGATTTCCATCGGTTTTTTGTTCCCTTAACGTCGCAAAATATTTCCATGGTTTCATTTGCATAGCATCTTAAAACATTTTCATAATTTTATTTGCATAGTATCGTAAAACATTTTCATGGTTTTTATTGTTGTAGTACCGCATAGCTAAAGATTTCCATCGGTTTTTTGTTCCCTTAACGTCGCAAAATATTTCCATGGTTTCATTTGCATAGTATCTTAAAACATTTTCATAATTTTATTTGCATAGTACCATAAAACATTTCCATAGTTTTATTAAATAAATACTATACAAATTTTGTATAATATCGTGAAATATTTCTGTGGTTTCATTGCATACTATCGTAAAACATTTCTATGGTTTCATTTGCACAGTATCATGAAACATTTTCATGGTTTTACTTGCATAGTATCGTAAACATTTCCATGGTCTTACTTATATAGTATCGTGATATTTCCATGGTTTCATTTGCATAGTATCATAAAACATTTCTATAGTTTTATTTGTATATTGCCGTAAAATATCTCCATAGTTTCATTTGCATAGTTACAGTTGTACGGGTGTTTTAAGTTAAAATGTTATAACAAAGATTATCGTAATATAGGCTTATACACAGCAACATTTTAAGTTAAAATTTTACATCAAAGATTATTGTAATACAGGCTTAAACATGTTAAGAGTAGTGTCTCTGATACAGTAACATTTTAAGTTAAAATGTTACTTACTTACTTACAAATGGGTTTAAGGAACCCGAAGGTTCATTGCCGCCCTCACATAAGCCCGCCAGCGGTCCCTATCCTGTGCAAGATTAATCCAGTCTCTATCATCATACCCCATCTCCCTCAAATCCATTTTAATATTATCCTCCCATCTACGTCTCGGCATCCCTAAAGGTCTTTTTCCCTCCGGTCTCCCAACTAACACTCTATATGCATTTCTGGATTCGCCCATTCGTGCTACATGCCCTGCCCATCTCAAACGTCTGGATTTAATGTTCCTAATTATGTCAGGTGAAGAATACAATGCTTGCAGTTCTGTGTTGTTAAAATGTTACATAAAAGATTATTGTAATTTAGCCTTAAATATGTTAAGAGTAGTGCCTCTGATACAGTAACATTTTAAGTTAAAATTTTACATCAAAGATTGTTGTAATATAGGCTTAAACATTTCATAACAGTAGTACATGTGAAACAGTAACATTTGAAGTTAAAAGTTTACAGCAAAGGTCATGTTTATTCTTTTATAATACACAGCACAGCCCTACTCTTGAAATAATTCTTTTGTGTGTGTGTTTGTTGTCCTTGATGCGGAAGTAATCTGTTTTAATCGTACAGTACCACGCGCCACTATTCTTCGCCAAGTCATTTGGCTCATTGCACAAACTCCGTACTCACTTAACTTCAAAGAGTAGTGGCTGAGATTTCGGTTTCTATTTGTTACAGAAGGCACAGTCGCATGTTTTAATAACGTGGAACAGAGCTTTTGAAGTGTTTAGTATGATCCTATTGCTATTTCTGTTTTAAATACCTGTTTTCTTACTCACCTCCATCAATCCATACAGCCGGTTTTATCTGACCGCTCTTCGTTCGCTGACCTGTCGAGACCTTGATTACTTTTAGGGGATTCCCCATACTGGACTTGCCTATTGTCAGCAACTCAACGATTTCTGGATACTTCAGACTCAGGAACTCCAAGTAGCGCAGCATGTCTGCAATAACCACAGCAATACGTTAACGAATTTGGTTTTGACAAGACATTTGGATTCATTTTAAAAGGAATATGTGTGTTGGTGTACGGAAGAGGCCGACGAAAGTCCAGACTATTAATTGTAAGGTAGACTATGGGTAATGTGGATAGAACATTACGTCCTTGGTTAAGAAAGTACTCAGGGCACTCACCTATTACCGTCTACTGTAAATATCATGAACAAAAGGCAACCAATCATCATCATCATCATCATCATCATCATCATCATCATAGTCCACACCTGTGCAGTAACGGTCAGCGCGTCTGGCCGCGAAACCAGGTGGCCCGGGTTAGATTCCCGGTCGGGGCAAGTTACCTGGTTGAGGTTTTTTCCGGGGTTTTCCCTCAACCCAATATGAGCAAATGCTGGGTAACTTTCGGTGTTGAACCCCGGACTCATTTCACCGGCATTATCACCTTCATCTCATTCAGACGCTAAATAACCTTAGATGTTGATAAAGCGTCGTAAAATAACCTACTAAAAATCATCATCATCACCACAATCATAATAATAATAATAATAATAATAATAATAATAATAATAATAATAATCATCATCATCATTATCATCATCATCATCAGCAGCAGCAGCAACACTTCATGAAGTAGGAGAGTGTCCTGTTTCGGCCTGTGAACTAGCTGAAATAGATTCTTTCCATATTCTCTTCGGACGTCCAAGATCCCTTCTTCCTCCTGGCTTGTATTTAAGAGTCTATAGCGGGATGCGAGATTCTGCCATCCTTACTACATGGGTATTCCATATATTTCTGTATTCAGTGACTTTCTAATGTACAGAGTGAATCAAAAGTCTGGAACCATTTAAATATCTTCCATATGCTTGATTTTTGATTACTATAGGTGTTACTAGTATTTGTAAGATGCGACATTTTGTTAACTACAATATATAGAACAGTCAGTAAAAATTTCATGTTCCTAGCATTAAAATTGTAAGAGTCTTTACACTTCGAACCTGACGAAATGTGCTGAAAAAATTGTGAGAAAACGGCTTGTAAAATTTGCATGGAATTGGAGTTCAAGGATGCAGCCATTTATACATTGCGTAATTTTTATGCTTTCGAGCGCCGCAGAGCATTGAAACTTACTCAACATAATATAAATAAAAGATTGCTGATTCATTTTTTTAGAAGAAAACGAAAATGCGATTTTTGACTGAAAATTACCAAAATTTCACTCTTCACCCCTCTTAAGAAGTCAACTCTGATTGGAATGGGAGTCGCCCTGAGTGGCGCAGTTGGTATAGCGCTAACCTTCTGTGCCCGAGGCTGCGGGTTCCATCCAGGCTCAGGTCGATGGCATTTAAGTGTGCTTAAATGCGACAGGCTCACGTCACTAGATTTAATGGCATGTAAAAAGAACTCCTGCGGGACAAAACTCCGGCACACCGGCGACGTTGATATAACCTCGTCAGTTGCGAGCGTCATTAAATAAACCATATTTTTTTTGTAGTGGTACAGCAAAGCTCTGTCTCGATTGGAACTAATGAAACAGATACCGTGAATACCTTGAACAGTTAGTTACGAACACAGTTGGAACGCTGGAGAGATAAAAAAACTCCCTCTCAACATGGGTGCAAGTGAACACGGGCATCCTTGTGTTTGCGAACACAAACATTTCTACCCGAGTCAGTTTCACTGAGTGCGTCTAAGCATGAGTTTGCTGTATGGCTAAAGCGGAGAAACGAACACAGTTCCTCGTTCCAAGTTATTTTGTGAACAAAAGTGGATCGGTGGGGAAGGCAGACGAACATGCAAAGCGGTAAAAAGCAGGATTTTCTCATCTCTGTAATCCAGCACTTATTATAAGGTAAGCCAATAAATTATATCTGTAATGTAATGTATAAGTCACGAGATTTTATTGCCTAAAGCTGACTTTTTGAATTATCGCTAAGCGGGCTGTTACTTGCCCATGTCATTTTTAAATGGCGTAGTACTAACATGTACAGCAGCAATGGGCGTTTGAGTGCATTTGCCCTCCATAACAGATCTTACGCAGCTTTTAAATGAGCTAAATTTAGGATTTCAGGGAAAAGAAATTTTTAATACACAATTTACTGATAGAATTGCAGCTTTTAAGGAGAAATTGCTGTTATGGATACGTCAAATGCAAAAGGGCGAAATATATCATTTCCCATTCTTATCTAAGCGCGTAGAATTTTGAACAATGAAAATTTCGAAATGTACGCATGTATTCTATCCGGTCTTTTAGAGGAATTTACATCAAGGTTCCACGATTTAGATTGCCTGGAAATGGATTTGCGTATAGGTTTATCTAAATTTAAATAAATATGTAGTCTACTAGTCGTTAAAACTGAAGAATATTGCTGGAGAACCTTTTAAGTGTAGTGTAAATATTTGTAATTTAAATATGTATTGTATTAAGGCTGGTTGAGTGGAAGAGAAGGCCTTATAGCCTTAACTCTGCCAGCGAAAATAAAACATTATTATTATTATTATTATTATTATTATTATTATTATTATTATTATTTTTGCTACATGTTCTGATTCCAACTGATTATTGATAACGTCCCCCCTTCATTGTAGTGTGAATTGATTGACCTGCGATGTGGTCGAGAGATGCGAGCGAAATATGATTCAAGGTCGAGTCTCATGCAGTTTTATGACTGATTCCCAAGAGGACGCTTTTCCAATCTGCATAAGCTTCGTGAGAAAGTTTAGTGTTTATTTGATTCCACTTATAGATGTGAACAGTTATTTTCTATTACGAAAATAAACAAATCTCAAACAAGAAATGATGGGCTTTTAACGGCAGTACTCCTCTCTTTTTGAAAAACAAAGAGAAATAGCTAATCATCAGGCTTCGCCCTAGGGACACAGAGTAACCAGTTTGAGGTTTAGAGTACACGGAGTATAAATGGCGTCATGACCCGTGTGGAGGGTGACTGCAACAGCACAGGTGGGTCCGTAATGAGCATTACCGTTGTGTGTATTGCTGCTTGGCTGCGGTACGTGTAACAGGCTTCGGCGTAGGGACACCTGATTGAAGGTTACAACTTACGTTAGGCCTAATACTTTAATTGTAGACATTTATTGTCTACACTAGGAAAATACTGTATATACTGCATCTATACAGAGTGAAATATATTTTGTGCCGTACTGTGACGGACTGTTTACATGTTGAGACACGAAGTAACGGCGCTCTTCATCTCCCACTCCACTCAACCAACACAACACTATAGTCAGTGCGTTCTGAACTTCATGCGTTTCTGTGCCCAGGACCGAAGCCTGCCAATAAGCAGGCTTCGAGAAATCGGACCCAATAGAGCAGTTCAGTGGGAAATCTGCATAACGGCGTACTGAGTATAGTGGTAAAGTGTACAGTGGGTGAAGGTACTGTAGAATGAATGCCAACAAATACGCAAAGGAAAACGCCCTGGATTTGAAGGTTCTGACGAATATTTTGGTTTTCATACAAACCTATTTTCAAACTGTGTCTGAAACTATTACACGGTTAGAAAAGTCAGAGCAAGAGATGCCGGAAGCCCTCAAATAATTTAGAAAATGATGCAGAAAATTAATGAGACATCAAGTACACCGGTTACTGAACGTTAAAAACAGAAGTGGAAATCAATTTTATGTAAAAATAACTGATATGGAACATTGTGTAACATAAACAGCAAATTAGTGGACATAGAGTCACCCGAGAATCAAGGTCTGTCTCTTAGAGACTGCAATGATGTTAGGTTTTTTCGTTTTGCTCCTATCACGTCATGCAACGTAGAGCGTAGCTTTCTACAGTAGGCCTACAAACTTTGGCAGATAACCGAAAAAAGATTTACGTTTGAGACACTGAGAATGTATCTTGTAGTAGGTACATTGCAATTCGGTACTGTAACTGCACTTCCAAAAGACGACCAATAGGATAAATGAAAAAATTAAAATTGCTACATGCTTATTTCCACCATTAACACTGTGTATAATTAAACACAAATGCTTATAAAAGACAGGAGAATAAATGCTTTTCACATTCTTTTGACATTATCACTGTGTAATGTATATTTACTTTCAGAATGTACATATGTGTGTTTCCCCATTCTACCGTACTCTACTCTAAATAACAATGTTGTTACCTCAACACATCTCTATCTACCTGCAGCGAGTCAACAACCTATCACCTATCACAGAAACCTGCAGAAAAGTATATTCTATTATCCATGTACTAAAAAGGATAAATGTTCATCTCCCCTCTTGCTTAAAAAAGTCCCTTGTGCAGACGCTTGTATTTCCCTATTTCGACTATGCGGACATTTTACTGACTGACCTCTCCAGCGACAACAAAATGAAACTTCAACTTGCTCATAATTTGTGTGTACGTTTTGTAAGCAATGTTCGTAAATATGATCATATTACCCCATCCCTGGAAGCAATAGGTTGGCTTAAACTAGATAAGAAAAGAAATTTACATTCACTTCTCTTTCTCTTCGAAATCTTGAACTCTATTCCTTCGTACCTGTCGTCTCGCTTCACTTACATTTCTTCCCACCATAATCTGAACACACGCTCTCGTCATGAAACAATAGTAACAATACCATCCCATTGCACCTCCTCATACTCATCTTCTTTCACAATAGCCCTGCCAAGACTCTGGAATTCGCTACCTGCTAGCATCAGGGACTGTCGAAATAAAATTGAATTCAAACGAAAACTTACTAGGCACTTGGTCAGTAATTGATTTCTTGTAAATAGTTTCTTTAATCTATCACAAAATATTTCAATATTCAGTAATTTAATCACTATACAATTTTGTTATTCTAGATTTAATTTGTAATTCAGTAAATATAAAATATTCTTTGTTTCTCTATGATACATTATCTAGCTTTAATTATTCAGGTAATCTTTTCGTACTTTGATTTTATTGTAATTGTAATTGTAAATTTAATACTAATTGTAATGTTATTTGTAATTGTAATTGTAAATTTAATACTAATTGTAATTTTATTGTTCATATTTTAGTTGGAATCTCCTGGTAGAGGGGCAGAGAAGGCCTGACGGCCTTATCTCTACCAGGTTAAATAAATAAATACTAAATACTAATACTAACCTATAGTGCATGCACAGTAAACTTATTGTATCGGGTCCAAAGTCTCGAAGCCTGCTAATAAGTAAGCAGTTTTTCCACTAGTAACTTAAGATTTTATTTAATTGATTAGTATAATTTAATTCAAGTTAGTAATTGTTCATGTATATGTTGAAAGATTTCATCACGCGAAAAATTAGACTAGTTTGGTATTGAATTTCAAATTAAACCTATAGCTCTACAGCTACAGTACACTGTTATGTTCGATGTCAGGTCAGACTGCGTACTCACACGACGTTGCTTCGCGAAACAGGTACTACATAGACCTTGCCTTCTTCCGAGCGACAGCATCAGAGCTTCCAAACTACTAAACTACTGCTAATATTCCAAATACTATTTAACAGTATTATAGCTCGATTTCGAAATTTTTTTTTTGCAGAAAATTTGTTATAAATGCGACCTTTCAGTGTACAAAATTTGAAGGTTGTAGCCAATCTTCCAGTGTTGACCGTTTCCTTGTAAGGGTACGTACACGTTGGAGCGACGATAAACGATAAAAGAAGCAGCGATGCTATATCAGAGAGAATTGAAGCATGCATTGTCATTGAGGTGTGCATATTGGAGTAACGATAAAAGCGAAGATACACGATAAAAGCGACGAAAAAGAAAAGTACCATTTTATTCGCTCTTGTCGTTTATATGATCTCTGATTAAGATAATATTAATCTGTATAATTACCGGTGGTTGTCAATATATCCGAATGTTAATCGATTTATTATTATTTCCGCATATTAAATTAATTATTGTAGATATTGGCAAATTGTTCAGTTGTGTATTTATTGGTCATATGTTATGTGATCACAATAACCAATCACAACACAACGAATATATACTATCTTTGGGCTGAGAAACGGGTTTAATTTTGTACGTATTTAACTTATATTAACCTTGAACTTAGCAGCTGATATTCCCTATATATCTTCTTTCATTAAGTGGATGTATAGAATATCTTCTACTGATAAATCAAAATGTTCGCTTCCCGCGTCCTCGTTGCTCCGATATGAACACTTCATTCTTTGATAATGCCAAAGCGTCGCTAGATCGTTTCTTTTATCGTTTATCGTTGCTCCAACGTGTACGTACCCTAAGACAGGTTATGCCTAAGTAGGATACATAGAGAAAGACATTTATTCATTAACTATAGTATATGCAGGAGCCTTCAAATGGTTTTATTGTTTTTATTGCAATAACAGACAAGTACAGAGGAACACGTAAAATCGGGCATTCATTCAAGCCCTCATAGGCAATTATGTATGAGTTAAGCGGAATTGAAACTCAAGATCGTGCATTCCTTGTGTGTGGAAGATAGACCATTCCTAAATAAAATGTAGGCCTACACACGTATGTTCAATATCTCCACTCTTAGTGCATTCCAATAACAACTTTACTCACCAGCATACCTGTGGTACCTCTTGAACGTCATTTCATGCCCTTTGTTATTCCTCAACTCAATGCGCTGCTCTCGGGACATTTTTGGATTCTGCGAGGCGATCGCTCTCTGAAACATAAAATATACACTGTTGCTTTCTTAGAATTCTTAAAATTGTATCTCACTTTCTTGGTTTGAAATTGAATAATCACGCGAACTGGAAAACACACACAGAATATACAGGGACATCATTTTATTTTTACTTCAATTTTTATTGTACCTGAGTTTTTGAATGTACTTCACTCCCACCCCTTCTACTAAGGAAGTTCCAACTCCACACAGAACCAAGACCGCAGATAGTAAGCAGTACTGAGTTACTGAGTATAGTACGTTCCAGAAATATGTTCGCGTTTTCCAGTGACGAAAGAGCTTTCAATATTGAATCATATTTTCGCACAGGTACTGTCCGTTTGCCTACGTCGCATCCCGATTTCCCCCACCTGCTTCTGCTCGCCCCTCTGTAAAAGCTGGGCTGTCTTAGCTCTTTTCTGAAAACATTAATTTCTCTTAGGAATTGGACGTTTACGTAATATTACACAGCTGTTTAATTTAACTTAAATAAAAGGGCCTCGTTAAGTAATTAACTGTCACGTGATTTCCTCCCTTCCTACAATCCTGCGGCATAACCACTTGGACAGACAGTAGATAGCATGTCTGAGTAATTTTATATTTTCGGGTCGGGCAGAAGTGAAGATTGAATTCACAGTACGTAGAGTAGGTACAGAATTATTTCAACATGAGTTACTAGTACGAAGGACGAAACTGGCAATTGGAATTAGATGCAATAGTCTATAGTGCGATAATATGCACAAAAGAACTGAAGCCTGTATCGAAATGAACGGCCACCATTTTCAAAATTGTGTTTAAATATTCATATTATGATTATTTTTCAATTTAACTTCTTTCTCTATATTGTACGCTAATGTGCTATAGATAGTATAATATACACTGCATAATGAATACGTTCGCATGGATAACTCACTTCGTGAGTAAAAACACTTATTCTTAATACAGTACTGTACTTTGATTAAAGAAAAACCTAATGAAAATTATCAAACTCAAAATCGCGATATTTCCTAGTTTACGTAAATGGATGAACTACTTTTCTTCCATCCTATACCTAGTAGAGTGATTTGTGTTTACGCCAGTATCATCGAACTCCAGTCTTGGAGGGGGGAGCAAGCGGTGTTTCCGGTTCTCTAAAGGTATAGACAGGTTAATATTAAAAATGTTAGTAAAAATAAAATGATGTCTCTGTATTAGTCTACTCTTAGACTGAGCTCTGCCTGTTATAATTAAGGTCCTTTTCTTCTACTGACAATATTTTATTTTAGTAGGTTATTTTACGACGCTGTATTAACATCTTAGGTTATTTAGCGTCTGAATGAGATGAAGGTGATAATGCTGGTGAAATGAGTCCGGGGTTTAACACTGATAGTTACCCAGCATTTGCTCATATTGGGTTGAGGGAAAACCCCGGAAAAAACCTCAACCGGTAACTTGCTCCGACTGGGATTCGAACCCGAGCCACCTGGTTTCGCGGTCAGACTCGCTAACCGTCACTCCACTACTGACAATATAAGAACAATCTTAATGAAGAGATGGACCGTCAACACCTGGGAAAGTGCCAAACCTTCCACTCCTCTTCCGAAGTTGACCATTATTGGAAAGCCAGGATGAAGATGTGTTAGAGTTAGCTGCAATTTTCCTATTACTGTTTTTGTTGTTTGTTTGTTGTAGTCATTTACTCCATTGGTCATGTACTAGCCATTTGCAAAATAAATAATAAATAAATAAAAACACACTTAAAATTACATAATTTGCATTCTTTCATTTTTTTATTTTATTTTATTGGGTTATTTTACGACGCTTTATCAACATCTAGGTTATTTAGCGTTTGAATGAAATGAAGGTGATAATGCCACTGAAATGAGTCCGGGGTCCAGCACCGAAAGTTACCCAGCATATGCTCGTATTGGGTTGAGGGAAAACCCCGGAAAAAACCTCAACCAGGTAACTTGCCCCGAACGGGATTCGAACCCGGGCCACCTTGTTTCGCGGCCAGACGCGCTGACCGTTACTCCACAGGTGTGGACTTCTTTCATTTTATGACATATGGATTAATATTGTGGAGCAACTCATCTGAAGCTGATCATATTTTTATTTTGCAAGAGGAGAGACTAAGGATAATGAGAGATATGCATAAAATATCACCATGTAAAAAGATTTTCATAAATTTATAAATATAGCTACACCTTATCTTGTGAGTACAGTAGAACCTCTATTATCCATGGTAATGAAGGGATGGACTGGACGGTTAATCGAAAAAATCGGATAATCCGTACCATAAAAGTTTTGCACAATTCCATACTACAGTATCATAATATTCCTCCGTAGTATTGTGTTTAATATGCTAGATAGTGAATCAAAAGTTCACAAATTTAATTGTGGTTGTCAACGACGGGTTTATAAGGTCCAAGGAAGTTCCTCATGCTGGTTATTTGGGGAAGGATAGGAATAGTAGTGGGCTCCTGTTGTAGATCTACATACGTTATACACTTTATCCTTATTTTTCATTAAATCGCCCACAGTTGTAATGCCAGTCACGTGTTCTGATGCGAAATGAGCCGCGGTTTTTCTTTCCCCGAATCTATCAATTGTTATTTGCACTTTTATTTCGATACTTAGCAAAACATTTTTGACACCCGTGGAAGATATTTTGCATAAAAATTATAAAGTATGGGCATTCGATCAGTATGACAAGGACTGAATGCTGCACAGGTTTGCTGTATATTGTGCGAAAGTTCTTGCGACTATTTCTTTGAAAGCAGATAGTGACTATTTTACAAGTTGGGAAAAACATCTTCAAGTAAC
This sequence comes from Periplaneta americana, assembly GCF_040183065.1. Lineage (NCBI taxonomy): Eukaryota > Metazoa > Arthropoda > Insecta > Blattodea > Blattidae > Periplaneta > Periplaneta americana. Next base: position 157,436,331 of record NC_091121.1, read on the forward strand.
GTTCTTATTGCTTGCAGTAGTACCATGTAAAGGTAAAGGCTTTTAATAAAACACTCTAGAAAAAATATGATTATAATGTAAGGTAGGCCCTATAGACCTAGTACTAAGTTTCTTACATGTTTATTTCCGTAGTAAGGAAAGAAAGAAAGGAAAAAAAAAGAAAAGAACAACAGAAAGACAGTCGGATAGTCCGCTGATCGGTTAATAGGGTGACGGATAATCGGAGTTCTACTGTACATTCTTTCTCTGATAATGTTTGATATACAGTATATTAAGTACCCAGATACATGTAGTACTAATCAAAACATTTATAATTTCAATACAATACACAACTACCCTCTGTTAATCTCAGATATAAAAAAGGAGTTCACTATTCATGAATTTTTTTCTCTTATGAGGAGGAGGGGCCTAAAGACTTACACTGCAGCTGCAGGCTTATTGTGCTTACCACTCCTATTCTCTGAATGATTGGGTAGCCGAACGGCCGCGCTCTTGTACAAGTACAGCACGCCGTACCGTGAACTTAACATGTGTTATGGTACGGATGATAATGATGATGTGTGTCCGCCGAGTTAGCTCTGTGGTAGCGTGTCTGCCTCCAGACTAGTGGGCCCGGGTTCGATTCCCGGCGGCGTCAGAAATTTTCTTGTAAAATTTCTACTTCGGGACTAGATTGTGCACCAATATGCTTGGGTTAAATTCTAAATATGTCACTGTTGATAGTGATTCGTCTGTCGAATGTGGACGTTAAGCCTGACAGCCCCCTTGGTGCTCTTCAACAGGAATAGGCTACGTGCCGGCACCGGGTTTCCCGTTCTCCCTTCCTCACCTTCATCATCATCCTCACTCATTCCCTGCTCTAGACTTACACGAACACTTAACATACACTCACCCTAGTACACGACATAACTCTTCACATATACACAATATGCATAACGTGGCCCTCCGAAGTGGTGCCCAGTTTGAAAATAGGTCACAGTCCTGCCATCTATCTGTAGTATACGGAACCCGAATCACGCAAAGTGAAGTGGGTAGGCATTAGACACATAATGATATGTGAATTAATGATGACGAAATGAGTCCGACTTCTAACGCCGAAAATTACCTAGCAATTCTGTTTCAGTTGGTTGAGGAAAAATTACGGAAAAAAAAACCCCCGAACCGACAATTTCTCCCAACCAGGATTTGAACCCGGACCCGCTCGTTTCGCGGTCAGACGTGCTAACCGTTAGTCCACAGCAGTGGACATTCATATATTACGGTCTTGAGTTCACTGTGTAATTCTAACAGTCTTGAATAATATAGAGAAAAGTTTCAGAACAGAATTAACAAAATTTCTCCATACTCATACTTTCTACTCAACTGATGAATAAAACCGCTTATGATTTGAAATTTAATTAATCTGCTGGGTATGTATTGTATATACTTTTTTATAACCTTGACTTCAATACTGATGTAAGAGCTACGGATTACAATAAATGAAAAATAAAACTTACTCTTGACTATTTTAGGTATATATATATATATATATATATATATATATATATATATATATATATATATATATATATATACAGGGTGAACCGTAAGTAATGTCATTAATTACAGGGAGGCCGAGAATTCGCCAGAGATTATCTGACATTTGCCATATGGTTGGGGAAAACCTCGAAAAAACCCAACGAGGTAATTAGCCCAAGCAGGAATCGAACCCGCACCCGAAAGCAACTCCATATCGGCAGGCAAGCGCCTGAAACTTTGGTTTTTATGAACTGACGCATGCGAGTTGCGAGGTGCGAGGCCCGCCTCGCACAAATCCGGACTACACGAGAGATAGTGAGTGGTTTCTATAACTGCTAGATGCGAGGTCTGCGTACCTCACAGTTAAAGAAACCACTCACTATCTTTCGTGTCGTCTGAATTTGTGCGATGCGAGCCTCGCACATTGCAACTCGCATGCGTCAGTCCAGAAAAACCAAAGCTTTAGCCGACTGAGCTACGCCGGTGGCTTTTAGGGCTGTTATGGTACACTAGAAGAGCTATTATGATTTACTATGAAAGAAATTTACTAAGTTTATCGATTTTCTAACTTAAATTAATTTATTACCTCTTGAGGGCTATTTCATAATTTCTCTGCTCTTGAGGGATGTTTGAATTGACATATTGAAACCTACAATACAGTATAAGTTAATAAATTACACAGGTATACTTATCTTTACTTATTTAACTAACAGTTTTAGCTTAATAATCATTCTTCTTCCTGCTAAAATTTAACATAACTTTGGAAAATTCATTCATCATTATTTAAAAACGCATTTTAATTTAGTTTAGCAATACAAACTGTACCATAATTTTCTCAATCTATTTAAAGTTTCCTAGGAATCGCGTTACGGAATGCGCGCTGGTTCGAATCCTCATGGGAGAAGAAATTTTCTCATGAAATTTCGGCCAGTGTATGGGACCTGTGCCCACCCAGCATCGTGATGCACTTGGGGAGCTACGATAGGTAGCGAAATCCAGTTGCGAATGCCAGATATAACGGCTGGAGGGGATCATCGTGCTAACCACACGATACCTCCATTCTGGTTGGATGATCGTCCACCTCTGCTTCGGCATGTGGGCGTGAAGCCAGCAGCCGGCTGGTCGGTCTAGGCCCTTCACGGGCTGTAGAGCCACGGATTATTATTTAAAGTTTTAGTAAATTGTATAATATTAATGGGGAAAAGAGATCATTACAAAAGTTGCTAAATCTTAGTAGGCCTAAATTTTAATGTGATTTCAACCAAACTTTTACACACGATACATTAAGCATCTGTGTGTATCACAGTAGGCTTACTTCATTGCTCTATATAATATGGCCAGATTTATAGTACCTATAGTTGTATCGCAATAGCCCACACATAAGTCTATTATGATACACTAGGACTAGACGGCAGTTCGGAAGGCGGTCGGCTACTATTTACGCCGTAGCATTTCTGGTATGTGACGTCACAAGCTTGTACAGTAGAACCAGTCGGAATCAGTCTATAACAAGTACTTCCCTAGTTCGTTTGTTCACGTGTGAGTGTTTCGATACATTGAATAAGTAAAACTAACATTTACTGTGTGTGTTTAAGATAAATAAATGGAAGAAGAGACTGTGAAAAGACAAGTATTGCACAAGTAGGTGCGGAAAATAGTGTTTAAGGTGTATTATTATTTTAAAAACGTTGACGAGCAGAACGCTGCCGGCCATCTTGATGCTGGCTGCAACGTTGCCAACGTGCAAGAAACGACTGTAGAAGCGTGTGGTGTTGGATTGAGAACAGTGCAAAGAATATTGTTAGCGAAGGAAAGAGGGTTTGTTTGGTGTCATGCTTAGAGTAATCAACGGGTAAGGTCATTATTGTCTTTTGATAATTTAAATTTGCACTATTTGTATTGCACGTGCGCGTGAAGTACGATGTGGCAATGTTGTACGATGCCTTGCTCTCTCTATCTGTCTCTCTCGACGCAAACGCTAGCAGACTACCGCCTTCCGAATTGCCGTCGACTCTAGTTTTATTTTAATTTGAACCATTATTACAGATAAAGAATAATTTTAACTCCAAATTCTTTATGTATGTACAGGAACATCATTTTATTGTACCTGAATTTTTGAATGTACTTCACTCCCACTCCCTCTACTAGTAAACTTACAACCATCCACCACGCAGAACCAAGATCGCGTATGCAGTCATAGTAAGCAGTTCTGAGTTAGTGAGTATAGTACGTTCCAGAAATATGTTCGCGTTTTCCATTGACGAAAGAGCTTTCAATATTGAATCATATTTTCGCACAGGTACTGTCGTTCGTTTGCCTATGTCGCATCCCTGTCCCCCCCCCTCGCTTCTGCTCGCTCGTCTGTAAAGGCTAGTGGCTGGGCTGTCTTAGCTCTTTTCTGAAAACATTAATTTCTGTTAGGAATTGGTCGTGTACGTAATATTATACAACTATTTAAAATAACTTAAATGAAAGAGCCTTGTTAAGTAATTACCTGTCACGTGATTTCCCACCTTTCTACGACCCTGCTACATAACTACTTGGACGAACAGTAGATAACATGTCTGAGTAATTTTATCTTTTCGGATCGGGCAGAAGTGAAGATTGAATTTACAGTACGTAAGGTACTCTTTTATAGAGTAGGTACAGAATTATTTCAACATGAGTTACTGATACGAAGTACGAACCTGGTAATTGGAATTAGGTGCAATATTCTATAGTGCGATAATATGCACAAAAGAACTGAAGCCTGTATCGAAATGAACGGCCACCATTAAAAAAAAAAATGTGTTTAAATATCCATATTATGATTATTTTTCAATTTACCTTCATTCTCTATATTGTACGCTAATGTGCTGTAGACAGTATAATATATACGTCCGAATGGATAGCTAATTCGTGAGTAAAAACACTTATTGTCAATACAGTACTGTATTTTGATTAAACAAAAACTTATAATGAAAATTATCAAACTGAAAAACGCGATATTTCCTAGTTTACGTAAATGGATGAACTACTTTTCTTCCCTCCTATACCTAGTAAAGTGATTTGTTTATATTTTACCCCAGTATCATCGAACTCCAGTCTTGGAAGAGGGTAGTAAACGGTTTTTCCCTTACTCCAAAGATAGCCTATAGCCAGGTTAATATTAGAAATGTTAGTAAAAATAAAATGATGTCCCTGGTATAAAGTAGCACGTAACTTAATTTTTCAAATTTGTAAATGCTTTGACAGAAAAATTACAGCAAAAGATTGATTTATTGTATCATAATAGCCCTACTTGACCCTGTATCTTCAGAATAAGATAGATTGCGTACAATAAACTTTTTATTCAAGTTCTGTAACATTTCTACAACATAAAACCTATTTTACATACATAGCTATTTCTGCTTGCATGCTCACAAGATGACATTTTGTAATAGCCTTCCTTGAGCTGAAATATCACTGACATTGTACTTTTCCACTGAACTCCTTTCTCCCTCGCAGTAATACATGCTCTCATTTCTTATGCAGACTCGTAAGAAACAATTTATGATTCAAATGTCACATTGAATAATACAATTCAGATCAAGAACTATAGACAGTTAATCATAGACTGACATATCTATTGCACATACGAATGATTAGGCACTTGACGTATCTGTTGCTTTCATTTGACACGGATATAGCATCTTTTTAGTCTGCGTTCTGGTTTCAAACATCGCGGCTAAAAGCCTCGAGCTTTCGCAATGTGGCAGGTCATGCATGCTCTAATCATAGTTTTTATGCGTGTAATGTGGTGACTGAAGTACGGTTGGTACCTTGTTTCGTTGAAATCTTAATGATGCCGTTAGTACAGCGAACAGCATAATTTGAGTAGTGGAGAGGATGCACATGCAAGCTAAATTTCGTATGCACGTAGGCTCAATTGAATCGGTTATGTTTTAAACTTCGTACCAGTAAGTCAAGAATTGCAAACATTTGGAAAAAAAAAAAGACAAAATTAATAAACTAGGATATATTTAAAAAATTTGGCTTCTGAAAGTTAAATCTTGAATGAAGAAATCACGAAAATGTGTAATTAATTTCATCATCATCATCATCATCATCATCATCATCATCATCATCATCATCATCATCATCATCATCATCATCATTTAATTGTGCGGGTCTAACGACACGTGTAACATGATGCTCAGTACAAATATTCCTCTAAAGAAATTGAGTGATCCCCATTTTAGAGGTTTTCTTCAGAAATTCTCTCGATACAAAAACTGTTTAAGCGATAGGCGAAGACGATTCAGCTTCGACAACTTAAGAGAATACATCGTCGTTTACTCCAACGCTGGTAATTGCATCAATGATGACGAGGACTGAACTTGCAAGATATGTACTACAGTACTACAGTACGTTATTTTTCTTTTCCTTCTGACTGTACGGAGATACAGTAGCATGTTGACGTCGTCTACGTTTAAGACCTGTTGAGCCAATGGTCTGAATGAAAAAAAAAATATAACATATAGTAAATGTGCACCTGCATTCAACGATAAGTCATACCGCATCCACTGTCTAAGTATTATAATGCTTGTTCATGATTAAGATTTCTTGTCAGCACATTATCATGACATTAAAAATGAAGTGCCAAGAAGTTAAAAATAAAGTAGAACGAAAGAGAGATCAAAAGAAAGACACGGCAAGAGATGGGAAATGTAGCCATACTCTGGGCAAAATCGACGAAGTAGAGACAGTGTATATTAGTATTTTACAAATGTGCCTAACAAAGGATCTGGCCATCCTACCCTATTATCTCCTGGCTTAGTTGCCTCATAAGTGATGCCTTATTGGTGTCATTAAGGGATTCAGATCTGTCTTCGGACAGTTCACTAATCTACGTAATTTATGTGATTTCTTTAAAATCAGGATATTCTTATTTTTTACACGAAAGAAAAGTTACGCAATAGAACTTGTACAGTATAATATGACATAAAAGCTGAAGTAATGATGTTAGAATTGAAAGAGATGTGATAGTACTAAAGAAATTTCGACATCATGTTTAAAATATATATTAGACCTAGTTTTTCTTTCACGTAGGAGGGGTTCGAAGGTTTACACCGCAGTATCTTATAAGAATCGTGATTCAATATTTGGTGCCATCTGTTGATTCAGTTTACACAACACTCAATTCTGACTAAGTACTGGTTTAAATACTCCTTTGTCCCTTGAGGATTCTGCAACCTCCTCAGAAAGATGCCATCCTGCTGTATCCTTTGTAAACCTGAAATTATTTAATGATGATATATGAAGCTGAAATTAATGACGGCAAAATGAGCTCGAGTGCCCAACGCCGAAAATTGCTAAGCATTTGCTTAAATTTATTGAAAAAACTTCCGAAAAACCCCCAAAAAGGCAATTTGTCCCAACTAGGACTTCAACCCAGGCCTTCAGTTTTGTGGTTCATTTAAATATTAATATAACGGGACATAGGCACGCACGGACATACACACATATAATAACCAAGAATTCTCTTAGAACATCTCATCCTTTCCTCTCCTGAAATCCTCTCTTCTCAGTTTGAGAAGAAAAGTAATGTGAAGGTTGCGACAAAAACCGGTCATTTCCAGAATAGTATCTTTTTTAATATACAATATTACGCGTAAATAATAGGCATAATAATAATAATAATAATAATAATAATAGTAATAATAATAATAATAATAATAATAATAAATTCAATTTTTAACAATTAATTATTATATATGTTTACTGGAGACGAAAAATTTGTGCACAAGAAGATTCTTAAGCATTGTTAACCTGTTATATACAGTTAACAATGCTTAAGAATCATCCTGTTATATACAGTTAACAATGCTTAAGAATCATCCTGTTATATACAGTTAACAATGCTTAAGAATCATCCTGTTATATACAGTTAACAATGCTTAAGAATCATCCTGTTATATACAGTTAACAATGCTTAAGAATCATCCTGTTATATACAGTTAACAATGCTTAAGAATCATCCTGTTATATACAGTTAACAATGCTTAAGAATCATCCTGTTATATACAGTTAACAATTCTTAAGAATCATCCTGTTATGTACAGTTAACAATGCTTAAGAATCATCCTATTATATACAGTTAACAATGCTTAAGAATCATCCTGTTATATACAGTTAACAATGCTTAAGAATCATCCTGTTATATACAGTTAACAATGCTTAAGAATCATCCTGTTATATACAATTAACAATGCTTAAGAATCTTCCTGTGTCCAAATCTTTCGTCTGCAGTAAACATATAATAATTAATTATTCAAAATGGAATTTATTATTATTATTATTATTATTATTATTATTATTATTATTATTATTATTATTATTTACATAAAAATATCGTATAGTTAATTAATACATGTTGATATTTATTGTGAAAACATTGTGATATGAACGTCGTTAAAGTTGTTAATACAATTATTGTATAGCGTAGAGTCGTCGATGCATGCATTGTATTCTTCACCTAACATAATTAGAAACATTAAATCCAGACGTTTGAGATGGGTAGGGGATGTAGCACGCATGGGCGAATCCAGAAATGCATATAGGCTACAGGGTGTTAAAAATAACGTTTGGGCCTACAACGTTTCAGGGATGATAGAGGAGGTAAAAACAAACATCTGTTTTAAGTGACAAAACTTTAGCAGATGCGCCGTTTTGCCGCGAGATGGCCTGAAGGAATAGATGACTTGATTTCCGTCACAACACACACTGGCTAGTTCTGTTTGTGCATGACCACCTTGTAGGGCCTTATCTGTTGCCTAACAGTCTCCGTGGTGGTAATTATTTTGTTTTTCTACGCGACGTCCTACCAGAAATTTTAGAAAATATCCCATTGAACATCAGAGAACGAATATGGTTTCAGCATGACGGTGCCCCTCCACACTTTGATCATCGTGTCAGGAACCAACTAAATGCTACATTCCCCGATCGCTGGATTGGCAGGGATGGGCCGGTACCGTGGCCACCTCGATCACCGGACCTAACCCCACTGGATTTCTTTTTATGGGGTGACGTGAAATGTTTTGTGTATGAGATACTGATTGATACGGCAGAAGACGTAGTTGCTCGCGTTGTTGAAGCTGCACATGTTATTAGAGACAATGCTGGCCTTTTTGAGCGTTGCAGACACTCCACAGTACGAAGGTACCAGTTGTGCAATGCTTTCAATGGACGGCAGTTTGAACACCACCTCTAAAACGACAATTGGTCTCGTTCTTTATGGATTATACTAACACTTACGTACACAATAAACGGCGCATCTGCCAAAGTTTTGTCACTTACAAAATATATTTGTTTTTACCTCCTCTATTACCCCTGAAACGTTGTAAACGTTATTTTTTTAACACCCTGTAGAGTGTTAGTTGGGAGGCCGAAGGGAAAAGGACCTTTGGGGAGGCCGATGGGAGGATAATATTAAAATGGATTTGAGGGAGGTGGATATGATGATACATACTGGATTAATCTTACACAGGATAGGGACCGATGACGGGCTTATATGAGGGCGACAATGAACCTCTGGATTCCTTAAAAGCCATTTGTAAGTAAGTAAGAGCTTTCGAAACAAAATGTAAGTAAGAGTCGTCGATCGACGTTATCGTTTGATGAAAGTTGGTGCTTGCTGTGCGGAGAAATACAAAGATTGCACGTCGGAAAACATTGCTTTGGGCTCAAAATTAAAGAAAGCATTAACTCCTATGAATATTTTCGAGATATAAAATTTTCAACATAATATTGCTTCCTTCTATACAATAGAAATGAAATGGGCTCTGAGATCCTTCAATTTCGTTATTGTAATCTTTTCCGTGAAGGAGCCCAGTGGCACGCTTAAGTGCTTCTGATTGGTCGAGTTTATTGAACTACAGAATTTTTTTAAAAGCTGCAAAAGAAGTATGACAACATTCTGCCCATGTTGAACGGAACAAGTTTTTTAGATCTGTGGCCTGAGGTTCGAAGTTAATTCATGATCATATAACTTAATAATAATGACATTAGTGAAAGAGTGGTAGTGATTAATTAAATATGAAAAGAAATGATTGACCTGCAATATTTTACATGTATATAGGTTTGTGTTATGTTCAAATATTGCCTAGGGCTTGTACAGCTGCTGCATTAAGTCTTGTGTGTTTTGTTTGTGTTCGGCTGATAATCTTCATCGAAAGGTAAGAAATGTTGTCCCTGGCAGATCGTCTTAAATGGGTAGTTATTAACGCCACTTTGGAGAAAGTAAGTTGATGATGCAGAAATGATGGAATGAAAAGTTGATCTGCAGCCGATTTTTCACTAAAAATGTGGTAGGATTTATTTGACTGGCTGGCTTTTCGAGGGCCAGATCCGAGATGAGACGATGCGATCTTCACAGTTTTTGCAGCAGCTGTACCTTGTATGGGTGCCATTTCACTGCCTTCATTACGTTGCATATGGATTTTTGGCTGACGTCATGGTCAACTGCAAGCTGCGAGTCGATAAATGTGGTTTTCTTCTACTACTAATACCATATCAAGGGCTTTTTCACCATCTGTAATTTGTTTTGGTCTTCCAGACTTGTTGTTGTTATCTAATGCCGGGCTTTGGCAACGAAGCCATTAGCGTTCTTGCTCTCCAATATTTCTCTGTGGTGGATCCATCAGGTAGAACTTTACAGGTTATGAGATGATCTTGTCATTTCTTCTTCTTTGTTGCATAGAGGGCAATTTGGATTTGTGTAAATTCCTATTTTATTCAAGTGTTTGGCCAAATAATCGTGTTCAGTAAGCAGTCTGAATGTTGCTACTGCAGATTTACGTGGGATTTCTGGGATAATTTCTGTTTTTTTTTATTAAAATGCTCCATTTTTTTATCTTTGGCTTTGGTACATAGTGCTTGGTTTTGCTTGATTTTATATTTATTTTTAATTAGTATTTTGATGGATGTAAAAGGTAGGCTTGTATTTGTATTCTGAATTAAATTGGATCCTTTTTTGGCAAGAAAGTCAGCAGTTTCATTTCCAGCAATTCCGCAATGTGCAGGTATCCATTGCAATTGAATTCTTTTCTGTAGTTTTTGAAGTTGTTGGATCATTTTGTGACATTCTTTAATTTGGATTGACATCATTTTATATGAATTTATTGCATATGATGCTGCTTTAGAATCAGAGAGAATGACAGCATTTTGAAATTTATCTATTCTGTACAGTAGGTGTTGGAGTGAGATATGAATAGCCATTATTTCCGCATCAAAATTTGTTGTATGATGTCCTGCTGGTTGATAAAATGAGAATAACGCACACGTAATTCCTGATCCTGAGTTGTTATCGATAGTAGACCCATCTGTGTAGATATGTAACCATTCTTCTGGTGGGTATCTATTGTTCACAGCTTCTAATGCCAGCGCTTTTAGTACAGGTTTGGAAGTTTCAGATTTTGTAACTGGTTCTTCTAAATCTAGTTGAATGTTAATTGGTTCGAAGGTTAGAAGGTTTTCTCTGCTTAAAATGTTTTCTTTAGATTTAGGGAGATTCAATTCTGTTTTTATTTCCGTGACTTTGGACAGGAAACTTGTTTGTGTTTTCAACTTGGTTGGTTGTAACAGACTTTGGCTTATTTTTAACACTAATCAGTTTCATTGAACTTTCTTAAAAGTTTAGATACCGTAGAATGAGTAATGTTCCTTTTTGGATGCATTTCATTAAATAAGACACAAACCTCTTCTTGGGTCCTGTTTCTATCATCATAGCCGATCATTATTAGTACTTAAATTCGTTGTTTTTCTGTAAGATTTCCCATCATTAATTACTTTTAGGAAGATATTGGAATGAAATAACCACTGTTATTCATTTGTTTTATTAGCTTTATTCACTTGTTTCTATTAGCTTTTGTCTGCAATTATTTAATACAAAGCCTCCTCAAATTGATGTACTGAAGCATTAAAATTTTCCTTTATTCAGTACATACACATTGTCGTCAGAAGAGGTAATTTTTACAAAACAATAGTTTATAAATGGCAAAAAATATGATTTTGTGTGAGCTGAGACCTGAATAATCCAAAAATGGGGAAACAAGTACATAGTGCCATTAAAAAAAACAGACTCATTGGCACACACTTTATAAATGAAAAGCATAGTGTTTGAAAACGTGTTTAAAATATTCGTTCTTTGATATCCCACAACTTTTGTATAAATAGTTTCTTCATAAAATTATAAATAAGAAAGTTACAAGCATTGTTCCAAACTTTTTACATAAATTGAAAGTACTTAACTTACTTACTTACTGGCTTTTAAGGAACCCGGAGGTTCATTGCCGCCCTCACATAAGCCCGCCATTGGTCCCTATCCTGAGCAAGATTAATCCATTCTCTATCATCATATCCCACCTCCCTCAAATCCATTTTAATATTATCTTCCCATCTACGTCTCGGCCTTCCTAAAGGTATTTTTCCCTCAAACCTCCCAACTAACACTCTATATGCATTTCTGGATTCGCTCATACGTCCTACATGCCCTGCCCATCTCAAACGTCTGGACTTAATGTTCCTAATTACGTCAGGTGAAGAATACAATGCGTGCAGTTCTGTGTTGTGTAACTTTCTCCATTCTCCTGTAACTTCATCCCTCTTAGCCCCAAATATTTTCCTAAGCACCTTATTCTCAAACACCCTTAATCTCTGTTCCTCTCTCAAAGTGAGAGTCCAAGTTTCACAACCATGCAGAACAACCGGTAATATAACTGTTTTATAAATCTAACTTTCAGATTTTTTGACAGCAGACTGGATGATAAAAGCTTTTCAACCGAATAATAACAGGCATTTCCCATATTTATTCTGTGTTTAATTTCCTCCCGAGTATCATTTATATTTGTTACTGTTGCTCCAAGATATTTGAACTTCTCCACCTCTTCAAAAGATAAATGTCCAATTCTTATATTTCCATTTCTTACAATATTCTGGTCACGAGACATAATCATATACTTAGTCTTTTCGGGATTTACTTCCAAACCTATCTCTTTACTTGCTTCCAGTAAAATTCCCGTATTTTCCCTAATCGTTTGTGGATTTTCTCCTAACATATTCACGTCATCCGCATAGACAAGCAGCTGATGTAACCCGTTCAATTCCAAACCCTCTCTGTTACCCTGAACTTTCCTAATGGCATACTCTAGAGCAAAGTTAAAAAGTAAAGGTGATAGTGCATCTCCTTGCTTTAGCCCACAGTGAATTGGAAAAGCATCTGACAGAAACTGACCTATACGAACTCTGCTGTACGTTTCACTGAGACACTAGTTTCTTCGGAATACCAAATTCAATAAGAATATCATATAAAACATCTCTTTTAACCGAGTCATATGCCTTTTTTAAATCTATGAATAACTGATGTACTGTACCCTTATACTCCCATTTTTTCTCCTTTATCTGTCGAATACAAAATATCTGGTCAGTAGTTGATCTATTACGCCTAAAACCACACTGATGATCCCCAATAATTTCATCTACATATGGAACAAATGAACAAATTATATATCCACTGGGTCTGTATGTGTACCAGCTTGCTTTACACAGAGATCTGTGCGTCTTCACGTCCTCCTCGGCATTTTACAGAGCATCTCTTTATAACAAACGGGTTCGGGGACTTCTCGGACATGTTACCACGAGTGAATCTTCAATGCTGGGCTACGATACGTGATTAGAGTACAGTATCCAATACAGTAGCGAGAAGAGGCGGGACTACGAAAGAATATGAATTGCCTGATTAAATCTTAAATAAATCCGTTCTAGCCCAGTAAAAGTATCAGTATCACGTATAGTTTCCAACCTTTGACTGAAATCCTCGGTCATAAGCCGGGCTTCAGTTCTGTAGAAAAGAGCATCGTTAGATGCGATGTTATGCAAACGTAAGTTTTGTTTGAATTAAGATTTTCTGACATTTAAATTCATTATTCCATTAATTCTGTTTTGAGTCAATCTGAGTCAAATGTGTAGTTCAATGTTCTCAATCATATTCTTTCAGTGATTAAAGTTCACGTTAACACTTTGTTTGTTAAAAACATAAAATTACTTAGTCATACGTTAAAAAGTGTTAAAAATTTAAAAAAAGGTATATACCTTCGACAGACGGCCCGTTTCGACGTTATGTCATGTCTTCTTCAGTGTCTCCTGAACTACCGGTGATCTTGAATTCTGCGATGTGCATTTGTCGATAGTAGGGGTCGATATTCCACGTCATGATACGTCATAACACACAAACAACCAGCCCCCACCATAAGAGCAACACACCCCCACCCCTACTATAATCGCCCCATTAAAAGGCAAGACACAACAGAACTCAAAGACAGAATAACAAAAACGACCAAACAAGTGTTCTTTTATAAACGTTTTTATATTGGTGTTATACTATAAGTTTTATATTGCATTTTAGAAATTGATTGATATTGAGTAAGCTTAGTATTAATAATAATAATAATTTTATTTAATCTGACAGGATTAAGGCCATAAGGCCTTCTCTTCCATCCTACCAGATAGCACATATAAATACAAACACTGATGAAAATGATACAAATTAAGTTAAAGCCCTATAGAGGGTCAACAGAGTCAAAAGTACATTATAGTGCTCTCATCAAGCTAATACAACGAAAAGAAAGAAAACAGTGATAGCAATGATGATATTGATAACTGACAATAATAATAATAATAATAATAATAATAATAATAATAATAATAATAGCAATAATAATAATAATAATAATAATAATAATAATAATAATAATAATAATAATAATAAATACATTACATATTAATTTTCAATTTTACAACAGCATAGTTACAATATTTACTATATGTCATGGGTTAAGGTGAAGTTGCGCAACCTGACATGTGTTCAACAAACAATTCCACGAACTAGAATGTGATTTTTTAATTTAAATTTGAATTTTGATATTATCCGACAGTCTCTGACGTGGTCAGGGAGAGAATTCCAGAGGCGTGGAATAGATATGCTGAAAGATGATGAGTAGAAGGATGTTCTGTGCAGAGGAATAGAGAGAAGGTACATGTTCCGGGTTCGAGGTAGTGAAAGGTAAACAAAACGAGATGCTAGGTAAGAGGGTGTGGAGGTGTGGGTGATTTTAAATAGTAATAAGAGAGAGTTGAAGAATCTTCTTTCTTTAAGTGGACTCCAAGACAACAATTCTAGTGACGGTGTTACATGATCGAATTTTCTAATGTTACAAACGAAACGAACGCAGATATTGTGAACACGCTGTAGTCTTTGGGCAAGATCAGTATTACTATTAGCACTAATTACTAGTAGACACACAAGTACAAGCGACATCCATAAATGTATCACACACTTAATCACGAAAAGAAGTTCACAGAACACACACACCAATGGCTAGGTTTTCAATCATTTACAAATGTTAATTGTTAATTTTAACTATAATGCATCTGAAGATGATACAAAAAATGGTATCGAAAACGTTCATGTAAAAATCTTATTCATGTAGGCTAAATGACTATTATAGTAGATAAGCATTGGCGGCTTAATAAAAGTGTTACACATTAAGTAATTTTAGGTTTTTAACATATTCTTTCACTTTATTGTATTTTTAAGTCAAAAACATTTCACAAATAAACCAAGGATAAGTAACTACTGTATAGGGGAAATTTAACGCCTAATCACCAGAGACCGGAAGTTTGGCAGAATGCCTTTTTAAATGTGTTAAATCTATCTTCATTTTGAAAGTAAGTCTGTACGAATTATACCTTTGTGAATGAAACGTCACAGTTTTATGTTGCCCTTTTCTGTCTTTTTAAATATAAATACCTAATTTACAAAATAAATGTTTTTTTGCCTTTATTTGATTATTTATCTATTATTTATTAATTTATTACTAAAATTGCCTACAGGTATATTTCAATTTATTTCTATAACCGCTACAATGAAAGTGAATTCACTGAATGCACATTATTGTCTTTCAGTCAGTTCATATTCTCTATGCAACAATGAGTGCTGCCGTGCAAAAATGTATAACAGTAAGCGTTTTATTGTTGTGTTTATTTGACAAGGCAACAATGAGTGCGGGTCTAACGTTATTTTTAACGGTTATTTTTCTTCCAGTTTTCATTGCGACGTTGTTGTAGCTAGCTAAATATTTCATATCGCAACATATCAGTAGAATCAAACACAAAAATGCACTTTCCAAGGCTACTGGGAAGAAGATTTCTTTGCTTCCAACAGTAATTGCAACATCGAGTCGAAAATCTCAATCTGCATTCGACTTATAAAGCTTTTCTTGCTGCCGAAATCCCTTTGTGAAAGTGCCTTTTATTGCGTATTTTAGCTATTTATAATGCCCTTTTTCCTGCCTATTTTATCTATTAATGATGCCTTTTTGCCTCCCTATTTTAATGATTCATAATGCCTAAACTTCCGATCTCTGCTAATCATGTATAGTTCTCCAATTCCAAAGGCTGGGCACACACGGAACCACTAGCTACCGTTACCGGTAGCTGCCACCTGTGGCTAAACACGACCAATAGTGGTCCCCACTTTTTCTCCAACTGCGCGTCAGTTGCAAAATAGACTCCGATATGGAAGCATTGGTCACAATACTAACAATACGACAACGCAGACAAAAACAGTGCCGTTTTTGATACATACAATGTTGTGAACTCTAAGCGAACATGGCCATTTTGCTACGCTTTTCGAGGAGTTAAAAAACACAAAGGCAATTTTTTTAAAAGTATTTCGAATGTGTTTGACAACATTCAGTGAATGAGGTAATGGATAGGGAGCTAGGAATAGTATGACGGTTGAGAATGGCTACGTTTGTGCGGGATATTATCGCCGCGCTCTCATGGTTAACATTCGGCAGGTCTTTGAGCGGCCTCGTGTATAACATTCGGCAGGTCTTTGAAATTTAATTGCATTATTATTTTCAATTTCTTATGTCGCCGCTCCAATCACTCGCCTCAATTTCAATTTTGCAACCAATAAGCTGCTTCCATTATTAACTGACACCTACTTGTCTAATCCACGTGGACTGAAACCGAGGTTGCAATGTCTTGTGCTGAGGACGAACATTAAGGTATGTGATTAAAATTATTATTAAAGAGTTGTTATTGAGAGTTAAGAATGTCAACGTGTTCGTATAACAAACTAGTGCTTATTCTTATCGAGGAAGTAGACGTGACAACGTGACGCTTAGAGTGAAACCTACAGAGCAACAATCGGTCGGCAAAATTATGTTTTAAAAGCACACCGCACGTTATTGTATGATGCCGACATGTTAACTATGAGGACGCGGCGATAATAAACGATGGTCGAACGCAGCCACAAGTAGCGAGACATGACCACTACCATAGTGTGTGGTCCGGATGGGTCGTTTCTGCTCGGAATCTATTAAAACTGCATACAAAACACAGACAGCAGCTTGTGGCAGCCACCGGTGACTAACACTCTATATGCATTTCTGTATTCGCTCATACATGCTACATGCCCTGCCTATCTCAAACGTCTGGATTTAATGTTCCTAATTATGTTAGGTGAAGAATACTATACCTTATTTTATTTCAAGGAGTGCAGTTCGGTGGTTCCTTTGAACACCCACTTACAGATTTATGACTTCCTACACAAACACCTCTGACAATTCCATCCTGTCCCCTCGTCCCAACATTGCACAGTTGCCATAATCCTAGTGATCCTGAATGAGACTGACGGGACTGAAGATGCAGCAACTCTGCCTCCACGTGGATTTGGCGAGAGCCTGTCAATTCTTCTGAACAAGGGTTGTGATTGGTTACTGACAGGAGAAGACAAGATTTCCGTCACCGTAAGGAAGATATTTATGTATTACAACCAATTAGTAGGGGGCAGTAGAAGGTCTGTCGGCAAAGTCCTTTTCTATAAAACTGCACTCCATGGAAAAAAAAAAAAAAAAAAAAAAAAAAAAAAAAAAAAAAAAAAAAAAAAAAAAATAGAGTATACAATGCTTGTAGTTCTGTGTTGTGTAACTTTCTCCATTCTCCTGTAACTACATCCGTCTTAGTCCCAAGTATTTTCCTAAGGACCTTATTCTCGGACACCCTTATTAACCTCTGTTCCTCTCTCAAAGTGAGAGTCCAAGTTTCACAGCCATACAGAACAATCGGTAATATAACTGTTTTATAAATTCTAACTTTCGGTTTTTTAAAGCAGACTGGATAACAAAAGCTTGTCAACCGAATAATAGTAATAATAATAATGCTAGTAATATACAAAATTTAATTTAATTTAGTACATAAATGAAACATATAACTTGGTTGCTTACAGAAGAACGGTAACTTATGTAAGAGGGGAACGTACAGTAGTGGGGATTCACGTTCGGAGAGCAGAGCGGCCGGGGGCGGTAAACTGCACACACGTTTCAGGTATATGACCTAAAAGAAGGTAATTTACACACATGTAATTTGCACACACAGATTTTGGATATGTAATTTGCACACTCCAACAACCCAGGTAATAAAAACTGGATGTAAATTGCACACAGAGCTCTAATGGCATGTATTTCCTTTGAACATACTCCTATTACAATATTAACGTGTTAACCAATAATTTATATTGGTAAATGGTATTTTGTTCCCTTAATGAATTCCAATCGGGATATATGCCACTCAATCAGACTAGACAAGGAAGGAAAAGAATTCAGACTTGAAAGAGGAGTCAGACAGGGAGACCCTATGTCCCCTAAAATGTTCAACAGCCTTCTAGAAGAAGTGTTCAGAAAGAGAAAGCTCAATGACGGAATAACTATTGACGGGAAGAAGCTATCTAATATACGGTTTGCAGACGACATTGTACTCTTAGCCACGTCAGCCAAAAAACTGGAAGCAATGATAGTGGAGCTACAGAACCTCAGCACGGAAGTAGGACTACAACTAAACCCACAGAAAACAAAAGTTATGACCAGGGAAAGGATTTATATGTAAATACATATTTACTTATAAAGCTAATATAATTTATATTTTGCATTATCTTTATGTTTCACAATGTGTAGGGTTGAAAAATCCTACTTTTATTTTCCATATTTTTCCATATTTTAGAGTTTAGTACATATTTTCGTTAATTTCCATATATTTTCCATATTTCATATAAAACAGTCCATATTATATTAGGTTTAACAATAAAACAAAACAAAATTCCATTAACTTTTAAAAATACATTTCAACAATAGAGATTTAAACACATGTTCAGTAATCCCTTTAACATCAGAGTTATTTGAAAATTAGCAGTCCTATCAACAATGGGAAAGTAAGTTACAAAACTGTATTAATTTAATTTAAAATTTTTAACAGACTTCAGTTGTGCAGCTCAACAGTTAAATGCCAGTCAGAGTACACATAGGTTCAGTTTTGTAAATCATACTATAAAGACGGTAAATATGCCAAAAGTACGTCATTCAGTCAATTTAAAATCAAAACTAACAAGTTACATTTCAGAATTTAAAGAAGATGGTTTATCAACTGACAATAAAATATTATTTTGTAATTTGTGTCAGTGTGCAGTATCATCTACACAAAAGTTCCTGGTGCAACAACACATTACAACTAGTAAACATCAGGCCAACAAACAACTAAATTCCAAGCAGAGACAATTGTTTTTAACACAACCAACAACATCGAATGTAAGATCTGAGTTTAACATCGACCTGTGCCGTTCTCTCATCTCTGCTGATATTCCTCTCTACAAACTAAAGAATAAGGTCTTCAGGGAATTCCTTGAAAAATATACTCAACATACAATCCCGGATGAGTCAACACTTAGGAAGACGTATGCTCCATCCATCTACGATGAGACAATACAGAAGATAAGAGATGAAATTAAAGATAGTTCAATTTGGGTTTCCATTGATGAGACTCCCGACAAAGAAGGTAGACTTGTTGGTAATGTAGTTATCGGTTTGTTAAGTGAACAATATTCTGAACGAATTCTTTTACATTGTGATGTTCTAGAAAAGTGCAATAACAAAACTATAGTTAAACTGTTCAACGAAGCTATGGGTATCCTGTGGCCAAAGGGTATTATGTACGATAATGTGTTATTCTTTATTAGCGATGCTGCCCCTTATATGGTCAAAGCTGGACAAGCATTATCTGTTGTATATCCTAAATTGACTCATTTTACTTGTGTGGCGCATGCATTTCATCGTGTGGCAGAAGTGGTCAGAGACAATTTCCCTAAAGTAGATTTGTTGATTTCATCAGTGAAAAAAGTATTTCTCAAAGCTCCCAGTAGAGTTAACGTGTTGAAAGAAATGTACCCTGAAATTCCATTGCCACCAAAGCCAATTTTAACTAGATGGGGTACATGGCTAGAAGCAGTTGAATATTATGCCGAACATATAGACTCTATTAACAATGTTCTCCTTGCATTGGACTCTGAAGATGCAGTCTCAATTGATACTGCGAAAACAGTTACCTGTGACATAAGTGTGAAGAATGACTTAGCTCACATTCAGCATACATTTTCATGCATCATAAAAACGCTCAAAAGTCTCCAAAATAGGCACCTTTCACTATCTGAAAGTTTTGAAATTATAAATAGTACTGTGGAACAACTGAATCGTGGTAGAGGTAAAGTTGCAGATGCAGTAAGAGCTAAGGTGGACACTGTACTTTCAAAAAACCCTGGATATGAAGAACTACAAAAGGTTGTTGCTGTGATGAGTGGTGACTCAACAGTGAAGATTAACTTGGACTTATCCCCAGCAGACATTGTGAAATTGAATTATGTACCAGTTACTTCTTGTGACGTCGAACGCTCTTTTAGTCAGTATAAATCTATCCTAAGAGACAATAGAAGAAGATTCACTTTTCAGCACTTGAAAGAAATGTTTGTAACCTATTGTTATGGTAACAGACAATAAAAATTGTGTTTTGTTGAAACTACATTGGAAGATAAGGTACGTCCATTATATTTTTTGTTTAGTTTGATTAAAATGTACCAATATTTAACGTACATAGTCATTTTTTTATAATTTTAAGTCCATATTTAATTCCATATTTTGGTAAAAATCCATATTTAATTCCATATTTTGGTAAAAATAACTACATATATATTTACATATTTCATATATTTTTAGTCCATATAAATCCGTTCCCTGGTTATGACTAATAACTCCAAAATACCAATTACAATAGGAAGTAGACAACTAGACTACGTAACTGAATACATCTACCTCGGCCAACTAATGTCCTTTAACAACAGACGACAGAACGAGATTCAAAGAAGAATCGGAAACGCATGGAAGAGATTTTGGAGCCTCAGTTTCATTCTGACAGACAAGACATACAATTTAAAATTAAGAAGCGGAGTCATGAACAGCTGCATCCTTCCAGTTCTCCTATACGGAGCACAGACAGGGTCTCTAACGGAAAGAGAGCGGGACATGCTGAGAAAGTGTCAACGGAAAATGGTGAGGAAGATGCTGAACATCACACTCAGACACAGACTACGTAACGAAGACATAAGAAGACAAACACACCTCAAAGACGCAGCAAGCTGAAGAAGAAATGGGCAGGACACGTGATGCGACTCAACGCGAACCGGTGGACACACATCCTTACGACATGGGACCCAAGGATTGGCAAACGGAACGCTGGAAGACAGAAGACAAGATGGGCAGACGAACTTAGAGCAAGATTCGGCCATCTATGGTCAAGAACAGCGAAAGACCGACAACAATGGAAAATAATCACAATGTGACTTGCAACCTAAACAGTGACTAGTGAACAGTGGACCCTTCAGATATGGCATTACAAAAGTGACCATCATTCCCGGAGTGGCTAACCGGGAATTGTTTGACAAGCCACCCTGCATAGTCAGGAGGCCCTTGCCCTTCATGGGATTTCGTGGCTAATTCTAATTCTAATTCTAATTCTAATTCTAATATGCCCCTCAGTAAAATCTTTTATAATTCTCTCCATAGTTACTTTCCTCTTTAAGGAGTCCTTATTTTTAACTTTTGCTGCAGTAGATATTCCCTAAATTTTCACGTAAGCTTATATGTATAATTGAAATTCAATTGACCTGTTTGTAAAAGTATAAATATCAGGCAGGATGAGCAGAGTAAAATGTCTTGTTGAATCTATTAAGGAAAGACACACAGGCATTAGTTGCACGCTGCAAGCTTTCTGTTTTAGCTGCCCAGATTGAAGGAGGAAAGATAGCGTCATCGTCTAGGCTACATAGGTGTCTACAGAAGTTATCTAGTTTTTCATCTTGTGGCTTATTGGCCACTAAATCAGATACAAAACAGTCGCCAACCTCATATAGGTCCAAAAATGGTAGATCGAATACAAATTTTAAACAACTGCCGATTTCAGAATCACTTTTATATTTGTTTATTAAACCATATTTTTTAATCTGACGAAGCCAAGATTGAATTAGGTGAAATCTACATCCAATGACATTGGCCTCACTCCATACAACATTTATTGCAGCATGGATAGCACTATAAAAAACTGTGTTCAAGGAACAATATTTTATGTTGAACTGCTGTGTACTGTAACTATCCATCCAAGCCAGTCTAATTCATACAGTGCCACTCTCCTTCCATTACAATTGTCAATTATACCTGTCGCTTGTAACATTGGTTGATATTGCGTTCGATTTATACAGTATGTAATTTATTAAAAAATAATCCGAGTTATGCTGTGTGTGCAGTTTACATATAACCCTTACTAACCAGGTTTTGTTGTGTGTGCAGATACATGCCACAAATGTACAGCAAAGATATGGAAAAAAAAAAACCTGAAAAGTGGTACCAAAAATGAAATATAAAGTTCCAATATCTTTATGGTTTGTTGAGAATATTCATCGTTGGAAAGTTAGTAAATGGCTGAGGTGTGTGCAGTTTACCTCCGCCCAGAGCGACAAGAAAGGTGAATATATCTGATTAAATATGAGATGCAGAGCTATAAAAATAGTTAACCTTATGTTTAATGTAATCCTTACACTAATACATCGCATAAATCTACAGTAGTTTTGTTGTGCGAAGATTGGATATAGGTTTCATCCATTTAAGCAACCAATCGTGACTTGCATTGAACGAATGTCCCGGAACGAATGTCCGATGCAGTATGCTGCAGCCTCATATAAGAATGCGTGTAGTTACCGTCACATCGGACAATCCGGGACAAAACTGTCCTGTCCGAGAAAGAATGTTCGATGCAATATGCTGCAGCCTCATATAAGAATGCGTGTAGTCACCGTCACATCGGACGATCCGGGACAAAACTGTCCTGTCCGAGATAGAATGTCCGATGCGGTATTCTGCAGCCTCATATAAGAATGCGTGTAGTCACCGTCACTTCGGACGATCCGGGACAAAACTGTCCTGTCCGAGATAGAATGTTCGATGCAATATGCTGCAGCCTCATATAAGAATGCGTGTAGTCACCGTCACATCGGACGATCCTGGACAAAACTGTCCTGTCCGAGATAGAATGTTCGATGCAATATGTTGCAGCCTCATATAAGAATGCGTGTAGTCACCGTCACATCGGACGATCCGGGACAAAACTGTCCTGTCCGAGATAGAATGTTCGATGCAATATGCTGCAGCCTCATATAAGAATGCGTGTAGTCACCGTCACATCGGACGATCCGGGACAAAACTGTCCTGTCCGAGATAGAATGTTCGATGCAATATGCTGCAGCCTCATATAAGAATGCGTGTAATCACCGTCACATCGGACGATACGGGACAAAACTGTCCTCTCCGAGATAGAATGTTCGATGCAATATGCTGCAGCCTCATATGAGAATGCGTGTGCAGTTTACCTCCGCCCAGAGCGACAAGAAAGGTGAATATATCTGATTAAATATGAGATGCAGAGCTATAAAAATAGTTAACCTTATGTTTAATGTAATCCTTACACTAATACATCGCATAAATCTACAGTAGTTTTGTTGTGCGAAGATTGGATATAGGTTTCATCCATTTAAGCAACCAATCGTGACTTGCATTGAACGAATGTCCCGGAACGAATGTCCGATGCAGTATGCTGCAGCCTCATATAAGAATGCGTGTAGTTACCGTCACATCGGACAATCCGGGACAAAACTGTCCTGTCCGAGAAAGAATGTTCGATGCAATATGCTGCAGCCTCATATAAGAATGCGTGTAGTCACCGTCACATCGGACGATCCGGGACAAAACTGTCCTGTCCGAGATAGAATGTCCGATGCGGTATTCTGCAGCCTCATATAAGAATGCGTGTAGTCACCGTCACTTCGGACGATCCGGGACAAAACTGTCCTGTCCGAGATAGAATGTTCGATGCAATATGCTGCAGCCTCATATAAGAATGCGTGTAGTCACCGTCACATCGGACGATCCTGGACAAAACTGTCCTGTCCGAGATAGAATGTTCGATGCAATATGTTGCAGCCTCATATAAGAATGCGTGTAGTCACCGTCACATCGGACGATCCGGGACAAAACTGTCCTGTCCGAGATAGAATGTTCGATGCAATATGCTGCAGCCTCATATAAGAATGCGTGTAGTCACCGTCACATCGGACGATCCGGGACAAAACTGTCCTGTCCGAGATAGAATGTTCGATGCAATATGCTGCAGCCTCATATAAGAATGCGTGTAATCACCGTCACATCGGACGATACGGGACAAAACTGTCCTCTCCGAGATAGAATGTTCGATGCAATATGCTGCAGCCTCATATGAGAATGCGTGTAATCACCGTCACATCGGACGATCCGAGACAAAACCGTCCTGTCCGAGATAGAATGTTCGATGCAATATGCTGCAGCCTCATATGAGAATGCGTGTAATCACCGTCACATCGGACGATCCGAGACAAAACCGTCCTGTCCGAGATAGAATGTTCAATGCAATATGCTGCAGCCTCATATAAGAATGCGTGTCATCACCGTCACATCGGACGATCCGAGACAAAACTATCCTGTCCGAGATAGAATGTTCGATGCAATATGCTGCAGCCTCATATAAGAATGCGTGTAATCACCGTCACATCGGACGATCCGAGACAAAACCGTCCTGTCCGAGATAGAATGCTCGATGCAATATGCTACAGGCTCATATAAGAATGCGTGTAATCACTGTCACATCGGACGATCCGAGACAAAACTGTCCTGTCCGAGACAGAATGTTCGATGCAATATGCTGCAGCCTCATATAAGAATACGTGTAATCACCGTCACATCGGACGATCCGAGACAAAACCGTCCTGTCCGAGACAGAATGTTCGGAACAATATGCTGCAGCCTCATATAAGAATGCGTGTACTCATCGTCACATCGGACGATCCGGGACAAAACTGTCCTGGCCGAGATAGAATGTTCGATGCAATATGCTGCAGCCTCATATAAGAATGCGTGTAGTCACCGTCACATCGGACGATCCGAGACAAAACTGTCCTGTCGAGATAGAATGTTCGATGCAATATGCTGCAGCCTTATATAAGAATGCGTGTAATCACCGTCACATCGGACGATCCGAGACAAAACCGTCCTGTCCGAGATAGAATGTTCGAAGCAATATGCTGCAGCCTCATATAAGAATGCGTGTAATCACTGTCACATCGGACGATCCGAGACAAAACTGTCCTGTCCGAGATAGAATGTTCGATGCAATATGCTGCAGGCTCATATAAGAATGCGTGTAATCACCGTCACATCGGACGATCCGAGACAAAACCGTCCTATCCGAGACAGAATGTTCGATGCAATATGTTGCAGCCTCATATAAGAATGCGTGTAATCACCGTCACATCGGACGATCCGAGACAAAACCGTCCTGTCCGAGACAGAATGTTCGATGCAATATGCTGCAGCCTCATATACGAATGCGTGTAATCATCGTCACACGGACAATCCGGGACAAAACTGTCCCGTCCGAGATAGAATGTTCGATGCAATATGCTGCAGCCTCATATAAGAATGCGTGTAGTCACCGTCACATCGGACGATCCGGGACAAAACTGTCCTGTCCGAGATAGAATGTTCGATGCAATATGCTGCAGCCTCATATAAGAATGCGTGTAATCACCGTCACATCGGACAATCCGAGACAAAACCGCCCTATCCGAGACAGAATGTTCGATGCAATATGTTGCAGCCTCATATAAGAATGCGTGTAATCACCGTCACATCGGACGATCCGAGACAAAAACCGTCCTGTCCGATACAAAATGTTGGATGCAATATGCTGCAGCCTCATATAAGAATGCGTGTAATCACCGTCACATCGGACGATCCGAGACAAGACCGTCCTGTCCGAGACACAATGTTCGATGCAATACGCTGCAGCCTCATATAAGAATGCTTGTAATCATCGTCACATCGGACAATCCGGGACAAAACTGTCCTGTCCGAGATAGAATGTTCGATGCAATATGTTGCAGCCTAATATAAGAATGCGTGTAGTCACCGTCACATCGGACGATCCGGGACAAAACTGTCCTGTCCGAGCTAGAATTTTCGATGCAATATGCTGCAGCCTCATATAAGAATGCGTGTAATCACCGTCACATCGGACGATCCGGGACAAAACTGTCCTGTCCGAGATAGAATGTTCGATGCAATATGCTGCAGCGTCATATAAGAATTCGTGTAGTCACCGTCATTTCGGACGATCCTGGACAAAACTGTCCTGTCCGAGATAGAATGTTCGATGCAATATGCTGCAGCCTCATATAAGAATGCGTGTAGTCACCGTCACTTCGGACGATCCTGGACAAAACTGTCCTGTCCGAGATAGAATATTCGATGCAATATGCTGCAGCCTCATATAAGAATGCGTGTAGTCACTGTCACATCGGACGATCCGGGACAAAACTGTCTCCTGTCCGAGATAGAATGTTCGATGCAATATGCTGCAGCCTCATATAAGAATGCGTGTAATCACCGTCACGTCGGACGATCCGAGACAAAACCGTCCTGTCCGAGATAGAATGTTCGATGCAATTAGCTGCAACCTTATATAAGAATGCGTGTAATCACCATGACATCGGACGATCCGAGACAAGACCGTCCTGTCCGAGACAGAATGTTCGATGCAATATGCTGCAGCCTCATATAAGAATGCGTGTAATCACCATCACATCGGACGATCCGAGACAAAACCGTCCTGTCCGAGATAGAATGTTCGATGCAATATGCTGCAGCCTCATATAAGAATGCGTGTAGTCACCATCACATCGGACGATCCGAGACAAAACCGTCCTGTCCGAGATAGAATGTTCGATGCAATATGCTGCAGGCTCATATAAGAATGCGTGTAATCACCGTCACATCGGACGATCCGAGACAAAACCGTCCTATCCGAGACAGAATGTTCGATGCAATATGTTGCAGCCTCATATAAGAATGCGTGTAATCACCGTCACATCGGACGATCCGAGACAAAACCGTCCTGTCCGAGACAGAATGTTCGATGCAATATGCTGCAGCCTCATATACGAATGCGTGTAATCATCGTCACATCGGACAATCCGGGACAAAACTGTCCCGTCCGAGATAGAATGTTCGATGCAATATGCTGCAGCCTCATATAAGAATGCGTGTAGTCACCGTCACATCGGACGATCCGGGACAAAACTGTCCTGTCCGAGATAGAATGTTCGATGCAATATGCTGCAGCCTCATATAAGAATGCGTGTAATCACCGTCACATCGGACAATCCGAGACAAAACCGCCCTATCCGAGACAGAATGTTCGATGCAATATGTTGCAGCCTCATATAAGAATGCGTGTAATCACCGTCACATCGGACGATCCGAGACAAAAACCGTCCTGTCCGATACAAAATGTTGGATGCAATATGCTGCAGCCTCATATAAGAATGCGTGTAATCACCGTCACATCGGACGATCCGAGACAAGACCGTCCTGTCCGAGACACAATGTTCGATGCAATACGCTGCAGCCTCATATAAGAATGCTTGTAATCATCGTCACATCGGACAATCCGGGACAAAACTGTCCTGTCCGAGATAGAATGTTCGATGCAATATGTTGCAGCCTAATATAAGAATGCGTGTAGTCACCGTCACATCGGACGATCCGGGACAAAACTGTCCTGTCCGAGCTAGAATTTTCGATGCAATATGCTGCAGCCTCATATAAGAATGCGTGTAATCACCGTCACATCGGACGATCCGGGACAAAACTGTCCTGTCCGAGATAGAATGTTCGATGCAATATGCTGCAGCGTCATATAAGAATTCGTGTAGTCACCGTCATTTCGGACGATCCTGGACAAAACTGTCCTGTCCGAGATAGAATGTTCGATGCAATATGCTGCAGCCTCATATAAGAATGCGTGTAGTCACCGTCACTTCGGACGATCCTGGACAAAACTGTCCTGTCCGAGATAGAATATTCGATGCAATATGCTGCAGCCTCATATAAGAATGCGTGTAGTCACTGTCACATCGGACGATCCGGGACAAAACTGTCTCCTGTCCGAGATAGAATGTTCGATGCAATATGCTGCAGCCTCATATAAGAATGCGTGTAATCACCGTCACGTCGGACGATCCGAGACAAAACCGTCCTGTCCGAGATAGAATGTTCGATGCAATTAGCTGCAACCTTATATAAGAATGCGTGTAATCACCATGACATCGGACGATCCGAGACAAGACCGTCCTGTCCGAGACAGAATGTTCGATGCAATATGCTGCAGCCTCATATAAGAATGCGTGTAATCACCATCACATCGGACGATCCGAGACAAAACCGTCCTGTCCGAGATAGAATGTTCGATGCAATATGCTGCAGCCTCATATAAGAATGCGTGTAGTCACCATCACATCGGACGATCCGAGACAAAACCGTCCTGTCCGAGATAGAATGTTCGATGCAATATTCTGCAGCCTCATATAAGAATGCGTGTAATCACTATCACATCGTACGTTCCGAGACAAAACTGTCCTGTCCGAGACAGAATGTTCGATGCAATATGCTGCAGCCTCATATAAGAATGCGTGTAATCACCGTCACATCGGACGATCCGAGACAAAACCGTCCTATCCGAGATAGAATGTTCGATGCAATATGCTGCAGCCTCATATAAGAATGCGTGTAATCACCGTCACATCGGACGATCCGAGACAAAACTGTCCTGTCCGAGATAGAATGTTCGATGCAATATGCTGCAGGCTCATATAAGAATGCGTGTAATCACTGTCACATCAGATGATCCGAGACAAAACCGTCCTGTCCGAGACAGAATGTTCGATGCTGCTGGCCTAATAGGCCTACTTGCTGTTCACCGCTCCTGAGTTAACTATTCTACATCCTAATTACTGTAATGCAATGAGTTGGTCTAAAAATCCTTCACATTTGATATCCAAACATAATTGAATTCGTTTCTTACTTGTTTTAATATTTCATTCTTTATATTAACTTCGATTTTAGGGTTTTGTTATGTTAATATGATGCATCTTTTTGTATGATATCTGTTTTATTACCGCATAACATTCAAAATGAAGAAATATGAGCTACTTCGCGTCTTTATTTACAAACAACTCCTGCTACTGAAAAATGGATGTTTTGTAGTAATTTTCTTTACACTGTAAATGGGAGTATAAGGGAACAGTACATTAGTTATTCATAGATTTCAAAAGGGCGTATGACTCGGTTAATTCTTATATTCTTATTGAATTTGGTATTCCCAAGGAACTAGTTGGATTAATTAAAATGTGTCTTAGTGAAACTTACAGCAGAGTCCGTATAGGCCAGTTTCTATCTTATGCTTTTCCAATTCACTTCGGGCTAAAGCAAGGAGAAGCACTATCACCTTTACTTTTTAATTTCGCTGTAGAATATGCCATTAGGAAAGTTCAGGATAACAGAGAGGGTTTGGAATTGAACGCGTTACATCAGCTTCTTGTCTATGAGGATGACGTGAATATGTTAGGAAAAAATCCACAAACGATTAGGGAAAACACGAAAATTCTACTTCAAGAAAGTAAAGCGATAGGGTTGGAAGTAAATCCCGAAAAGACTAAGTATATGATTATGTCTCGTGACCAGAATATTGTACGAAATGGAAATATAAAAATTGGAGATTTATCCTTCGAACAGGTGGAAAAATTGAAATATCTTGGAGCAACAGTAACAGATATAAATGACACTCGGGAGGAAATTAAACGCAGAATAAATATGGGAAATGCGTGTTATTATTCGGTTGAGAAGCTTTTGTCATCTAGTCTGCTGTCAAAAAATCTGAAAGTTAGAATTTATAAAACAGTTATATTACCTGTTATTCTGTATGGCTGTGAAACTTGGACTCTCACTTTGAGAGAGGAACAGAGATTAAGGGTGTTTGAGAATAAGGTTCTTAGGAAAATATTTGGGGCTAAAAGGGATGAAGTTACAGGAGAATGGAAAAAAGTTACACAACGCAGAACTGCACGCATTGTATTCTTCACCTGACATAATTAGGAACATTAAATCCAGACGTTTGAGATGGGCAGGGCATGTAGAACGTATGGGCGAATCCAGAAATGCATATAGAGTGTTAGTTGGAAGGCCGGAGGGAAAAAGACCTTTGGGGAGGCCGAGACGTAGATGGAAGGATAATATTAAAATGGATTTGAGGGAGGTGGGATATGATGATGGTGACTGGATTAATCTTGCTCAGTTTAAGGACCAATGGTGTGCTTATGTGAGGGCGGCAATGAACCTCCGGGTTCCTTAAAAGGCCAGTAAGTAAGTAAGTAAGTAAGTAAGTAAGTAAGTAAGTAAGTAAGTAAGTGAGTGAGTGAGTGAGTGAGTAAGTAAGTAAGTAAGTAGGTAAGTATTGTTTGTACTGTAGTTTGAGAAATTTAATACTAATAGAATATTTCGCATTTTATGTTGAAAGTAATGTAGGCTATGTATGTGTAATTTTTAATTAGACTTTAGTTCCTTGTACAGTAACAGATGTTAGTCTAATTTATCACTAAACTGATAAATATTACTGTGTTGGAGAACCTGTGGGCATGAGTGCTTAAGGATCTTTAGCTAATTGTCTGTTCACAGGTTTATAAGTTGTCAGCACTTGCAGTACTTAGGTCTGCATCGTTGCTTTATTATAAATCAATCTTCTTCTCTAGGTCACCTAGAGTTGGGTCACAAAAAGGAACAAATCATGGACCTACTTCTATCGCCAGTGAATAATTATACAGTTGTTTAATGATGAGGATTATTCTATCCACTGCAGGGTAAGGTGGGATGAACTGTAATAAGCGGATTAGATGCATCGCTGCATTATCAAGACTGCTTGATGCACTCAGTTGCTCATTGTGCTGTCCTATATCTGGTAATAAAACTAGCGAGCACTCAGAAAGTTTTTAGTTCAAAAACATGTCTTCACAAGATACTGGAAAAAATTTGTGTAATTTGATGTGAAAATACTTACTTACTTACTGGCTTTTAAGGAACCCGGAGGTTCATTGACGTCCTCACATAAGCCCGCCAGCGGTCCCTATCCTGTGCAAGATTAATCCAGTCTCTATCATCATATCCCACCTCCCTCAAATCCATTTTAATATTATCTTCCCATCTATGTCTCGGCCTCCCCAAAAGTCTTTTTCCCTCCGGCCTCCCAACTAACACTCTATATGCATTTCTGGATTCGATCATACGTGCTACATGCCCTGCCCATCTCAAACGTCCGGATTTAATGTTCCTAATTATATCAGGTGAATAATACAATGCGTGCAGTTCTGTGTTGTGTAACTTTCTCCATTCTCCTGAACTTCATCCCTCTTAGCCCCAAATATTTTCTTAAGCACCTTATTCTCAAACACCCTTAACCTATGTTCCTCTCTCAAAGTGAGAGTCCAAGTTTCACAACCATATAGAAGAACCGGTAATATAACTGTTTTATAAATTCTAACTTCCAGATTTTTTGACAACAGACTGGATGATAAAAGCTTCTCAACCGAATAATAACAGGCATTTCCCATATTTATTCTGTGTTTAATTTCTTCCCGAGTGTCATTTATATTTGTTACTGTTGCTCCCAGGTATTTGAATTTTTCCACCTCTTCAAATGATAAATTTACAATTTTTGTATTTCCATTTCGTACAATATTCTCGTCACAAGACATAATCATATACTTTGTCTTTTCGGCATTTACTTCCAAACCTATTTCTTTACTTGCTTCAAGGATGTGAAAATAATGTCTGAAATTTGGGAACTGGAAATTATTAGAGAAAAGATGCAGCATTGTAAAGGTGAATATCAAGCAAGCTTCAGTATGTTTGCAACTTATTAAAACCTTTGTTTTTCTGAACCGACGCATGCGACGTGCGAGGTGCGAGGCCCACCTCGCACAAATCCGGACTACACGAGAGATAGTGAGTGGTTTCTATAGTTGTGAGGTGCGCAGACCTCGCATCTCGCAGTTATACTGTAGAAACCACTCACTATCTCTCGTGTTGTCCGGATTTGTGCGAGGCGGGCCTCGCACCTCGCACGTCGTATGCGTCGGTTCAGAAAAACCAAGACTTTAGATAAAGTAGAATACAGCTGACTACTCAAACTAAACAAATTAAGAGGACAGACGTGCAATACAATACTGAGTGAGGGAAAATCTCAGAATCCAGGAGATTAGAAATGTAAAATTAATTAAATATGTATCGAGTAGCATTATGATGAGAAGAATAGACCGTTCAGGAACGAGTATTAGATGAAGGATGGATGGAGCGGAGAAAAATTCTCTCCGACACTGGGACTAGAACCCGGGTTTTCAGCTCTACGTCCTGACGCTTTATCCACTGAGCCACACCGGATTCTAACACCGATGCCGGATTGAATCCCCCTCAGTTTAAGTTCCATCTCTCAGTTTCCCTTTTGTGGCCAACCCACATACACTGCGTCACAGATATGTGACAGTGGCATAATGTCCAACACCCTATGTGCAGAGGTGCACTCATTATGAGTGACTAAGTGGCCGGGATCCGAAGGAATGAGCGCTGTCTCAAATCACTAAGTGATTATTTTACGCATATCATAAGAGAAGAATAATACGGGAGTCGGAAGTCTATTAAAAATTAGGGGCAAATACGGGAGATCCCGGGAGGGTTGGCAACCCTATTTGTATCCTACATACAACTCTAAACTTTGTCCTGTTTAATTTGTCAACTTCTTCTATGTATTCTTGTCTTGAGTTGCCTCAAGGTATGACCTTGGACCATGCCGACTACGTGACGGAGTATATGGATTCATAAAGTTAATTTATAATTCCCACCACAGAGGTGAAAAAGGAACAATCCTTCAAGTTCAAACATTTAAACCACAAAAGTAAGAGGGAGATAAGAAAGAAAGAGATGAAGTTCAAGTTGCTAATAAGTATATAACAATCAGTTTTATATCTGCTAATGTTCCAATACATATAATGTTTTAAAAGAAGATAATGCAATATACTTTTGTTTGTTGGGGTAGTTCAGTAGATGTTCAAACAAGGTTTACTCGTATACGACCTTGGCCCAGATAGTCACAATTCCAACATGACCACGTCAGGTTCCTCTTCTTATAACGGTACCATAATCACAGACATTTTCCTCATATGAAGTACCGTACATTTTATTTGTAGACACAACAAAATATGAACACACGTTTTGTGATGATTTATTTGGGGAGGTATTACTTTACAGCAATACGCGAGTCATCCGAAGTGACTGACATGAGTGATTTCCATGCTTCCGGTTAGATCCGAGATCTGAGGATTCAAACGCGGTTTTTAACATCAATAGAATTGTTTGTATGACTTCCTCGGGAAGGGATATAGAGCCAGGATAGTGAAGTAGAATTACAGCATGCAAAAAAAAAAACCCTGTCGATGAGGCTCTAAATGAACTTTATTGGTCATATGTTACTCACGTTAAAATTCAACTTCGCTAGTCATATCTGCATCTATAATAATAATAATAATAATAATAATAATAATAATAATAATAATAATAATAATAATAATAATAATAATAAATTTATTTATTTATTTATTGTTAAGGTCACACCATCAGAAATTTATTTACATACAGCGAAAAAACAAAATAATAACGTTCATTCAAATAAAACAAGAATGTTTATAATTACAGTAACATAAAAGATAATTAAAAAACATTAAAATTTGTACAGTATTAAACAAAGCTTAAGGTCTATATTAATAAGTTATTATTAATTTAAATAACTAAACGAGAAAGACAATCGACACATCAGTAACTTATTAATAATAAATTTCGTTAGAGAAGAAGTGCGTCTCTAACTTAATTTTGAATTTCGATTGCGTCCGGCAATCCCTGATGTCACTGGGTAGAGAATTACAAAGACGAGGTAATGATACTGTATAGGAGGATGAATATAATGACGTTGTGTGATGAGGAATAGAAAAAAAAGCTTGATTCTGATTCCATACTGTTGTGAGAAACTGTAAACGTGTTGCTAGGTAAGTAGGAGTAGATGTTCCTTCAGGCGAACCCATGATAGAAGCTCGAGGGATGGTGTTACATGATCAAATTAGCGCGTATTGCAGATGAGTCTTATACACATATTATGAGCACGCTGCAATCTCTTAGTCAGGTTATGGGTTACATTTGTCAGCAAGGAATCGCAATAATCAAAAAAGAATTTACCTTACTGGAAATAGAATTTCTGCACCTGAACACGAGCTTTGCTCCTTCGGGTGTATTAATTTTATACATCTTCTTTTTAATCAAAAGGAAATTAATAATAATAATAATAATAATAATAATAATAATATTATTATTATTATTATTATTATTATTATTATTATTATTATTATTATTATTATTATTGTATAAAAAAAGAATTCAGGAAGTGCTTAGTCTACCACATCGGCAAGAACCTAGTAAAAATACATACATACATACATACATACATACATACATACATACATACATACATACATACACACATACACACATACACACATACATACAGTCGCCCTGGGTGGCAGAGTTGGTATAGCGCTGGCCTTCTGTGCCCGAGGTTGCGAGTTCGATCCTGGCCTAGGTCGATGGCATTTAAGTGTGCTTAAATGCGAGAGGCTCATGTCACTAGATTTACTGGCATGTAAAAAACTCCTACGGGACAAAATTCCGGCACACCGGCGGCGCTGATATAACCTCTGCAGTTGCTAGTGTCGTTAAATAGACCATAATTTTTACATACATACATACATACATACATACATACATACATACATACATACATACATACAATTACTGTAAAAATACAATTTATGTATCACAAGATTGGATCCTGACACATCGGAGAAAAAGGATAAAAAATAATGAAATTGAACCACTGCGACCGACGGTGTACACGGAACATAAGACATCTGACAATACCTTTGTGTAATAAACTTCAGAAGCATAATAGAAAATCACATGAATGGTTGGCATGATGATGTTCTTAGGATGGAAACGAGTTGTCTACTTGCACTATAAATTATATGACTATAACAACAAAAGACTAAACATTGCGTGCCATAAACTGTTTACATTTGATTTGATATGGATACTAAGTCTGATGTTTACATCGTTGCTGATACGGTGTTAGTAATACGAGCAACTAGCAACGTAACAAATTTACTGACATTAAACAACTTATAAATTGCAGATTAGTCTATAAAATGACTGGTTATGGATGTATAGTAATACAGGCATCAGACAATGTTTACTATAAAGGAAAACAGATACAAGAGACGTAATAGAAGATTACATACTAATTTGGATGGCTTGACACGTTCATGAAGTCCGAATATTGTATATATTAATTTAACTAATAATTAGACATTGGATGCGGGATGACTTATCGTTGAATGTAGGTGCACATTTACTATATGTTACAGTTTTTTCATTCAGACCATTGGCTCAACAGGTTTTAAACGTAAACAGACGACGTCAACATGCTACTGTACCTCCGTACAGTCAGAAGGAAAAGAAAAATAACGTACTGTAGTACATATGTTGCAAGGTTCAGTCCTCGTCATCATTGATGCAATTACCAGCGTTGCAGTAAACGACGATATATTCTCGTAAGTTGTCGAAGCTGAATCGTCTTCTCCTATCGCTTAAACAGTTTTTGTATCGGAAGAATTTCTGAAGAAAAACTCTAAAATGGGGATCACTCAATTTCTTTAGAGGAATATTTGTACTGAGCATCATGTTGCACGTGTCGTTAGACCCGCACAACTAAATGATGATGATGATGATGATGATGGTGATGATGATGATAGTTCCTCAGATTTCATTTCAACGCATTTTCTGTGCGATGTACTGTTGCAATGTTTCTCTATAGCCTGAGTTGTTCTGGTTTTTATTTCAATTTTACATACATTACACGTGATATTGTCTTTGTTAATACATAAAATGACACTCTCATACTTCTTAATTGCATTTCGTATCTCTGAGCGAATTTAACGTTTTGCCATTATGAATGGATCAGCACAACATATTCAACGCGTACTAAATACTTGAGCAGGATAACACAACTGCACACATTGCGTTGCAATATTACTATGAATTGATCGGGGTTCATTCGTTTTGTACGCTGCTGTACTCGCCAGGTACACAAAAGACGGACGGTGCGGCACGTGCCCTACGAAACAACTTCACTTTTCCATAAGTCATCCCACATCCACTGTCTACTAATAACCAACAAGAAAAGGAGATGTTGTTCACCTTAAAATTCAATGTAATGATCCATTTCAATTTAATTGAGCATGGAGACATAAAGAGCTCATAATCTATGATGATGATAAAATTCATTCATATTCTCTTATTCACTGCCGAAAAGAAACTCCCAATGATAATGGCGCCCTGTGAACTGCTCGATAGTAAATTGAATACAGACTTCGAAGAAGAACTTTCATTGTCAAATATTAGAGACAGAGTGTAAGTTTACATAAATGGAGTAAGGGGTAAGATGCGCGTGGCTGAAGGTGATAGGTAGGGGTGGCATTTTAGACTGTCGTCTTCAAGCAATACTTTCCCCCAGATTTGGTCATTGGACTGGCTCCCTCCACTCACCACATGCGCAAAGGACTTGTTTCGTTTCCTATACTCTACAGATTCCAGAAACAGAGTGACCACGGAGTTTGTGCAATGAGCCAATGACTTGATGAAGGGTAGTGGCGGGTGGTTCTGTACGATGAAAACAGGCGACTCCCGCATCAAGGAAAACACATACACACATAAAATAGTGATTTCAAATGTAGGGCTGTGTTGTGTATTACAAAAATTAAACACAATCTTTGCTTTAAACTTCTAACTTAATTGTTACTAGAATAACTCTTCTCGGGTTCTCAACCAGGCGAGTTGGAGATTTGCTTCCAAGCTTTCGATGGCTAGCTCTGCCATCTTCTTCAATTCATTCCCTGAAGAAGATGGCAGAGCTAGCCATCGAAAGCTTGGAAGCAAATCTCCAACTCACCTGGCTGAGAATCCGAGAAGAGTTATTCTACATCAAACGCCGGGTGGAGTAACGGTCAGCGCGTCTGGCTGCGAAACCAGGTGGCCCGGGTTCGATTCCCGGTCGGGGCAAGTTACCTGGTTGAGGTATTTTCCGGGGTTTTCCCTCAACCCAATATGAGCAAATGCTGGGTAACTTTCGGTGCTGGACCCCGGACTCATTTCACTGGCATTATCACTTTCATCTCATTCAGACGCTAAATAACCAAAAATGTTGATAAAGCGTCGTAAAATAATCTACTCAAACGCCGGGAAAGCCTCAAGTCATACCTTAATTGTTACTGTTTCACAAGCACTGCCTTTAATGACATGTTTAAGCCTATATTACAGCAATCTTTGCCGTAAAATTTTAACTTAAAAAAAGTTACTGTTTCATAAGTACCGCTTTTAATGTAATGTTTAAGCATTTATTACGATAATCCTTGTTGTTAATTTTTGATTTAAAATACCGGTACAACTGTAACACAGGCACTGCTATTAATTAAATGTTTAAACTGTAAAATGTAACTTAAAATATCAGCACTACTGCAACACAAGTACTGCCCTTGTGTACAAGTGTACTTTTCAATAATATTTTTAAAGTGCTTGTCCTTAACTTTATCGAAAGGAATGTTGGAATGTACATACCATCACTTCAAACAGATCTCAGCAAAATTCGTACGCTGGCACATAATTACTAGTTGAAGATAGATCGCCAGACTCATTTCTTTCTATGAACTTCAAATGTTTTTTATGTTGTAAATACCGTTTCTTAGAACAGACTATGCCAGTCTTACATAAATTATATCGCCACTTATAATGAAATAATCTTTTCCGAATTCCTCTACCCACTTATATACTTTCATACTTGTTTTAGACAACATTATTTCACTTAGCAGTCCAATTACTAAGTAGTAGTAGTGGCATTGAGTGGCTAGGAACGGATTAGGGACGACCATTCAGCACTTCGACTCGACAGTGGCCTATTGTGCACAACATTGCTAAACTGAAGTATACTGTACTTGTTTAGGAGTAAGGAATTTATTGTAGACTGACCCTGTGTGTGCATTATTTGTTGTGATTGTGAGCAGAGACTGTACTAAAGGGCACGTGCCATTTCTGGTTCTATCAGGGGCTGAGGTAGGATGGCCCACCTGTCAGTGTCGGATTCACGAATACCACCAGGTCACCTGTCGGACTTGAACAATCGTCGCATATCAGGACGCACAATGAGCCAAACCTAAGTGTACGGACCCGTCCTGGATCCACCCCACGTCCAATCCAAGCCAAGCCAACTGGGCAAGGAGTGGGAATCCTTAGCAACAATCTTGCGGGAGCCACAGTGACATGTTGTGCCACGAATGATCATGGCTGCTCTAATGCCACGTCTAGTGTGTTGAAAAAAACTTTAGAAAATTGCACCAGATTTAATATAATTATTTAAATTTTTATTTTAGTAGGTTATTTTACGACGCTTTATCAACATCTCAGGTTATTTAGCGTCTGAATGAGATGAAGGTGATAATGCAGGTGAAATGAGTCCGGAATCCAGCACCGATAGTTACCCAGCATTTGCTCGTATTGGATTGAGGGAAAACCCCGGAGAAAACCTCAACCAGGTAACTTGCCCCGACCGGGAATAGAACCCGGGCCACCTGGTTTCACGGCTAGACGCGCTAACCGTTAAGTCTTGGTTTTTCTGAACCGACGCATGCGACGTGCGAGGTGCGAGGCCCGCCTCGCACAAATCCGGACTGCACGAGAGATAGTGAGTGGTTTCTATGGGTGCGAGGTGCGCAGACCTCGCATCTCGCAGCCATAGAAACCACTCACTATCTCTCGTGTAATCCGGATTTGTGCGAGGCAGACCTCGCACCTCGCACGTCGCATGCGTCGGTTCAGAAAAACCAAGGCTCAACTCCACAGGTGTGGACTAATTATTTTAATGAAAGCATACTTTTAGTGAGGGAGGTCTCTGAAACAACTTATTTGTAGGCAGCGGAAATGTCATTCGGATGTGAAGGTAACTACAACGCGACTAATTTGTCTCGTCAGAGGGTGGTTGTTTACGTAAGCACAGCAGGTACACTAGAGGCGCGTAAATGTAAATTGGCATACGGAATAATCACTGAATAGGCCTATTGGTTGTACGTTGATATAACTATTGTAATGGCATATTTTGTACTTTTCTATTCAACGTTTTGAATGGAATATTACAACTATCATTCGACACAAATCCTGGCAAAAGTCATATTTCATATTTGAGGCGGAATTTGAACTTGAACCCTTAACTTCTTCTAACATATGAGCAACATTTTTCATGTGTTTCTGTGTATTACATTGGTGTTCTATTGATTGTTTTGTTATCTTTTTTAATGCACACATACATAACCAACGCTTAATTGTTTCACCAGTATCACTACTAAAAATGTGGACACAATATTCTTGTATTAAAGAATACACCCTATGTTTTTAACATCTGTCTTCGGCATTATGATCACTTCACTGAACACAAATGAAGAATATGTTTACGTATCTCAATATTTTCTGTTCACGTACGGATTAAGACTGACTGAGAACGCAGAGTGGCAGTTGTTTTCGGTGTTCGCATGGTGCTCTCTGCGGACGGTACCGTGTTGTACCTACTTGGGAAGCGTGCACATCTCATGTCATAGTTTATGCGTACAATACTTGTAAACCGTAAACATGACTTTTATTGACTTTTCCCCGCTATTTGTTTCGGTCCACATCTGTGGAGTAACGGCTGGAGTGTCTGGCCGCGAAACCAGGTGGTCCGGGTTCGATTCCAAGTTACCTGGTTGAGGTTTTTCCTGGGGTTTTCCCTCAACCCAATATGAGCAAATGCTGGGTAACTTTCGGCGCTGGACCCCGGACTCATTTCACCGGCATTATCACCTTCATGTCATTCAGACGCTAAATAACCCAAGATGTTGGTATTTTTGTCGGACCATCGGATCTTTGCCCCTTCATCGCTGTCGTCGTTCTTGGAAAAGTTAACGCCTCTACTCACCCCATTCCACCCGTTTCTCTCCCACTACGTCAAACAGCAGGCCACGAACCTTTGCCGAATAGGGATGTTACCAAATTTCCGTCAAACAGTGTCATAGTCTCTTGAATATTGCTTATAATACTGTAAGGTTAATTATTACTTATTCATAATTTAATTGAAGTAGTCTAATGACACTGACTTATGCAAAATGCTATTACTTGCTTAATAATATTTCTTTCACCACTCCGTGCTACAGTATTCATGTTGAGTTGACAACACTGGACTGCAAATGCAAATAAACTGTCCCGCAAGAAGGCTCAAAATTGTGAGGAGGGAGGAGAAAGAGAGAGGGATAGAAAAGAGAGAAATAGGAATACAGGGGGAGAAATGAATTGCCGAGGCTGAAAAGGAATTAAGGTTCAGTTCGCATATCTTACGGGGGCACAGATCCGATGGTCGGACTATAAAGCGTCGTAAAATAGCCTACTAAAATAAATAAAAAATTGTTTGTTTCGTATTATTTCAAATGATAGAAGTCAGTGGCGTGCATGCCCTTTGGAGATTTTATGCTGTGACAAGGGAATTTGAATCCATAGACAATGAATTCGTGTCCCATGTTGCATGTCCTGGACCTCTTGATATTCAGTAAAAATATTGCTGCGTTGTTCACGAACACACTTTATATTACAGTATGCAATTACAAACAAAAAGGTCCACACCTGTGGAGTAACGGTCAGCGCGTCTGGCCGCGAAACCAGGTGGCCCGGGTTCGATTCCCGGTCGGGGCAAGTTACCTGGTTGAGATTTTTTCCGGGGTTTTCCCTCAACCCAATATGAGCAAATGCTGGGTAACTCAGCATTTGCTCATTTCACCGGCATTATCACCATATCATTCAGAAGCTAAATAACCAAAGATGTTGATAAAGCGTCGCAAAATAACCTACTAAAAATACAAACAAAAAGGAAAACAATACGTTGGACAACGGAAATCAAATGAAATATTCGATTTTTATTTAATTCGATATGGGACGGAACAACTTCATGACAGTGATTTAGAGTTGAGGATGATAAATATAATGATAATGATTGTGATAGGCAATAAGTTCAATACAATCTCTCTCTGTTCACATAAGCCACAATTACGGTCTTCGTTAGTAGGCCTACTTCACATCTCTAACAAGTAAACCTTCAGGTGGGGTAAAAAAACAAACACTTGCCTTTATTACCATTCGATTAAGCATTAAAACCAATGCAAAATACGTAAATTTTACAACTCGAACGCAGTGAACACCAGAGATCGCGACCAATGAAGATCAAGTTGACATGGGCTACTTAGATTGCAAACAACTATACCATGTAGCAATGCTAGACGCATGAGCGAAGACAGTACTGCTATAGATGCGCTGTCAGCTAGTTTGTACTTTGCAGTTCATTGTGTAATGTTATGTGCAGTGAGCTGAAGATGAACCCAGTGAATATAGTGATTAAAATTCTGGATAAACTAAAAGAAGAGGGTTATACGGAGACAGACTGTGAAAAGTCGCAGAAAAAACTTGAAGTTGTTGATGATATATATGACTTATTAAAGAGTTATGAATCGGAAGCAGTTGAAGAAAGTCACACTCTGGACATTGATGAAAATGAACCACGAAATGATGATAATGACATGTGTCATGTACGAGAATGGGAGACTGAAAAAACAAATACTACATCAGAAGAGGAATCAAGTACTTCACAAAGTTCCTGTTCTCAATACGCACCGTCCCCTCCCAAAACATCCCGAGTCATTGACTTTGAAGAAAAATGTAAGGTAATAGAGTATTGGATTCTGCCAGGTGTACCAACAAACAAAAAGAAGAAGTTTAACCATAGGTCATGGAGCAGTATGAAACATAAATTTACATGGTTAACACACGAAAGTCAACTCTACAAAATGAAGCACGCTGTCGAACAACAAAACGATGTCATGAATAAAATGAAAGAAGTGCACCGAAGAACATTTGAGGAATTCTGTCTGCGGCGGTCGTCAAATGAAATTGTAAAAGAAAGTGACATAAAAAGAATTGCACTGACAACAGCTCGTGATTTATTAGGCATAGATCAGAAATACTTCAACGCAAGTCCTACTTGGTTGCATCGCTTTAAAACGCATTATAAGATTGTCAGCCGCAAAATAACATCATATGTAACAAAGCGTCAGGTACGCGACAAGATAGCTCTTGAACAATCAATCCAAACCTTCAGACGTGAGTGCACACCACTTATGGACATGTAGGATGATGATCATGTGTTTAATGCCGACGAATGTGGGTTCCATAAGGAAATGCCTTTCGGCAGAACATTGGAACGTCAAGGAACCAGTAAAGTGTACGGTGTCGTGCAATCCAAAGGGGCAACTACACATTCCTACACTATAATGCCGGTGGTTTCTAAAGCTGGAAAACTGATGCCAAAGTTACTACTGATTCTCCAAGAACCGAAAGGTATAAGTGCAAGAGTTGCGGAACGCATTTTCCAGAGCGACAACCTTGTAGTAAAATGGACGTCGTCGGGAAAAATGACCAAAGAAATATGGATAGAATTTTTACGAGAAATATTCCTCCCTAATTCTGCAACACGCAATCTTCTCCTGTTAGACTCATATGGTGTCCACTGCAACGAAAATACAATTAAGCAACTGTTAGAAGAAGGGGACTATGGTCTTGAAAAACTAGTAGTGAAAATCATACCACCAAATACGACTTATGAGTTGCAACCTTTGGACAGGTACTTTTTTCGAATGTACAAGCATATGATTCGACACATTTCTCATAATGTAGATTTTGATGATTCATCTGATACATTACAACAACGCAACAATATACTGAAACTACAGTCGCTTGTTTACCAGCAGTTTCTTTCTCCACGATTCCAACAGGCGCGTGGGTATGGTTGGGTGTTAGCTGGATTGGGATCCAGAAGTGGACAACGTTTTCAAAACACTACAGAGTACTGTATTCGAAATGTACAAGGAATATGTACGATTTGTGCAAAATCAGCCTTTATAAAGTGCGGGTGGTGTACTGACAATTTGTGTTTCCAACATTTTTTTGTTAGCTATCACTGTTGTGCGACATATGTTTCTGGATTAAAAAAATCAGATTTTGGAATACGATGCATTAAGTAACATGATGACCACATTATCGTTTTCCTTCTTATGCAGTAATCGCTAGTTGAAGGTATGTTTTCGTGCTGCTTGAAATCTCGTATTCTGCGCTGTGTATCGTACTTGATAATTGCAGTCGAGTTACGAAATTTTAGGATTATTCATATTTTATTATGCTGATTCCAAAAATATAAGTTTCATTTTCATTGTTTTTTACCTCAGGTGAAGGTTTACTTGTAAGTTCGCGAAACACACAAGGTGCCCGAGGTGTTGCGCCACGTAGTGCATTCCAGGATTCGAGCTATTAGCAACATTGTGTATATTATTAAGCACTAATGATGATGGTGACGTAACCGTGTGCTCAAGAGCAAGGCTTCATAACTCGGGCAGTGTTTGCCGCCGGGAGTGATTATAAATGAGTATCTATGGAATAATTACTGAAAGGCAGTAAACCGGAGACC
This sequence comes from Periplaneta americana, assembly GCF_040183065.1. Classification (NCBI taxonomy): domain Eukaryota; kingdom Metazoa; phylum Arthropoda; class Insecta; order Blattodea; family Blattidae; genus Periplaneta; species Periplaneta americana. The sequence continues at coordinate 157,479,960 of NC_091121.1, forward strand.
GTTGTCGGCTGTCGTCCACCACTGTGAAATAACGGTTAGCATGTCTGAGCTGGTTTTGGTTCAAATCCTGGTTGGACAAGTTACCTGGTTGAGGTTTTTCCCGATGTTTTTCCTCAACCAATTGAAACAGAATTTCTGAGTAACTTTCGCCATCATAATTACACTTCACCTCTTTTATCATCTCCTTTCCGTTCCCATTATTTCGGGCTTGCTCTCTCCTGTGTTCATAGTAGCTCGTGGGACCAGGCTAGAGGGATCGCGGTAATGCTTACCAGTGGCGTAGCATGAAATTTTGAGCAGGGGAAGCTAACTCAAGTTGTCTTTCATGCAATATGAGAAAACGTATGACAAAAATACAGTCTTAAAATAAATAGTAGTCAATTTCAAGTTAGCAGTCGAAGATTGGTTGGAACATCGTAAGTAACACCAATAAGGCATGACCTCAAATGATACGTAGTAAAATATGATTTCACGGTTTACATATCTCTTAACAAATAGACACGTATACGTATAACATCAGCTCACTCCCTGTCATACTTAGAGAAATCACAATATTAGTATCATTACGTAGTATGCGTCTGTCTTTTGGTTGTGTCCTTCATTGACAGCAAGGGAGTCGGTCATTTGTTTTTTAAATCACACTTTTGTTCGTAAGTCAGTCTTGATAATACAATTGTCCTAAAAAAATTCAAGTAAATTAGTGTCAGGAACTGTTATTTCGCTCATTATTTATTATATCAGCCACAATGCACACTAACACTTCAACTGAACACAACTGACGAAAAGGGCTAATTCGGAAACTACTTATTTTAAATGTTAAAGCTAGCTTCTTGCGAGCCTTGCGACTAGGGTATTTAGTTAGAAAGGGATGAAAAATCTGCGGGGTGGATTACACAGAAGAAACCAGTCTGTTTGGAAGCTGGTGTGTGCAGGCTTCTTGTTTACTGCTGCATTACAATATTTAAAACATAAATATAAATTCTATTAAAATTAATAAATACTTTTCTCCATAAACTGCAGGTTTATTATGAAATTATTATTAAGTGGGGAAGCTAAGCTTTTTAGCTTACATGGACGCTACGCCACTGATGCCTACGTGGAAATGTAAAAGGAATTCAGCAGGCTGTAAGAGAGTTCGGGGGCGATCCGCAGAGGAATCTTTAGCGCGGGAGGCCTTATGTCATGCACATCATTCCATTCCTGATAGTACAATAGGCCCACCCAAGCGGCTTAAGTGCGAGGGCAATCTCCAGCTCGTGCCCCTTCCCACAAGGGGGATAATAGATAGATCAGTGATGTCAAAGCAAGATCATTTTTCTGACCTTGATGTCGTGCGCGGGCAGCAAGCACTAAGTATGAATAAGCAACCTGTTGGATTAAGAAAACAGTGGTGCATAAACTTCAAACGGAACGTGAAATTTTATGTCGTTATTTTTATATGGCTTCTTTCTGTTTGATATTACCTATATTGTCTGTAAAACAAAAGTACTAACACTGATTTCTTAATATTGCACTTGTGTTTTAAATCTTAATAACATAATAGAGAGTTCAGAAGGAATATTCACTTAAATTCCATAGTGGTATAATATTATGCTGTATTAAGTGGATGAAACACATCATTCGTAAAGAAAGTGGTATTCCAAAGAAAGAGATTGAGTATGACATGATAAGTTGGAATTTATATTGATGGTATCTTTAGCCTTACAAAAGTAATCAATAAAGTAATCAAAACAATATTACAGTACAAAGCAAAGTTACCTAGGTACTGTATCTGTTTTAAGTGTAACTAATATTACATAACAAAACTCTTATCGCATTATGCTTTTAAGGTGATATTTGTGAGCAAATTCCTATCATCAGAATATTAAATTATTTTCTCGAAATCTGCTGAAGCTATAGAGCTGACATGGGCACGTATCTTTTGCTTATGATGTAACAGCAGTTGCTTTGTTAATTCATTTCCTTACAAACAATTTCCATGCGAATATTTTCAAAATTTTCAATACACTATCTTCAGTAATACTTATATACGGTATATTAGATTTACGAAAACATTCTGTAAGGCTACTAAATAAATAGGCACATACCTGAAAATTTCACTTTTCTATACGAAAAGTTGAGAAAATATTTATTTTGAATAAAAAATCAAACTTGTGAAAAATGAGCATTAAAATGAAAACTTACATTCTTATAATGCACTTATACTTCTCAAGTAAATCTAAAAATAAACATGGATACAGTTTTAATAAGTTCTCTTCCCTTTATCTATTGAATCAGTGCTGGCCATCCCTGAATATAGCTCGACCAAGCGGCATATACCACCTCTTTCGTTTGTCTCTTTTCTTTCCGCTGTAAGGCGCTCAGGCTCTCCTGGGCTCTAAAGCGCGCGCTTGCTCCTGTGGGCATCAATTGACATGCCTGAGATAGATTGTCGACTGTCTGTCTCTTTTTCCCCATACTATTTCCAAGCTCGATCTGGAGATCTGAAGTTAGATTGTGTCCTTAGTTATGAAAGCCCTAATGTTGGATTTGTTAGGTCATTGAAATGAAACCCGGCCATTGCTAATAGAAAGAAAAAAAATCAACTTACTGCTTAAAACTCGCCACGGTTGTTAACGCACGTTTCTCACTAACACTCCAGGTGACGGATAATGACACTGTAGAATCCCTGTGGCCTGGAGGTGAACCAATGTTCAACAACATTTTGCACCGCTTCGTCTAATTAGATTATCAGATTAGATTTATTTAATAATAACATATACATAAAAAAGCTACACGAAAGTACTCCGAAAGAGCAAAGCTCGTGTTCGGGGACAGTTTCGTTTTGATAGAAAGACTTGAAAATGACGTAAAATTTTACGTTGCTACCGAACTTAACTATTTTTTCTGACGATGGAAGAGTAATGGAACGGAGAAAAATTCTCTCCGGCGCCGGGATTTGAACCCGGGTTTTCAGCTCTACGTGCTGATGCTTTATCCACTAAGCCACACCGGATACAACCCCGACGCCGAACAGAATCGTCTCTGATTGAGTTCCAACTCTTGGGTTCCCTCTAGTGGCCGCCCTTTGCACTACGTCATAGATGTCTATGAACATCGGACCGAAGTCCACACATGTGCTCAGGTGCACTCGTTATGAGTGACTAGTTGGCCGGGGTCCGACGGAATAAGCGCCGTCTTAAATCACTTCGTGATTTACGCATATCATATATTATTTCAATGTACCGAAGTACATATGATATTTCCATGCAGATATTCTGCGTCATCATACGATGGAAGAGTAATGGAACGGAGAAAAATTCTCTCCGGCGCCGGGATTTGAACCCGGGTTTTCAGCTCTACGTGCTGATGCTTTATCCACTAAGCCACACCGGATACAACCCCGACGCCGAACAGAATTTTTCTCCGTTCCATTACTCTTCCATCGTATGATGACGCAGAATATCTGCATGGAAATATCATATGTACTTCGGTACATTGAAATAATATATGATATGCGTAAATCACGAAGTGATTTAAGACGGCGCTTATTCCGTCGGACCCCGGCCAACTAGTCACTCATAACGAGTGCACCTGAGCACATGTGTGGACTTCGGTCCGATGTTCATAGACATCTATGACGTAGTGCAAAGGGCGGCCACTAGAGGGAACCCAAGAGTTGGAACTCAATCGGAGACGATTCTGTTCGGCGTCGGGGTTGTATCCGGTGTGGCTTAGTGGATAAAGCATCAGCACGTAGAGCTGAAAACCCGGGTTCAAATCCCGGCGCCGGAGAGAATTTTTCTCCGTTCCATTACTCTTCCATCGTATGATGACGCAGAATATCTGCATGGAAATATCATATGTACTTCGGTACATTGAAATAATATATTTTTTCTGAATTAAAATTTAAGATTCTGATTACACAGATTATACATACCAGTAATTCACAAAAATAGAAATCTCTACTGTTTCTAAAATAAAATTTAAAATTCTTGCACTAAGATCACATTCTTAAGAAGAGTATATAGAAACATACACAAATACACATACTTTGTAGACAAAATACTTAAGAAAAAAGGTCACATAAAGATGATATAATAAAGTTAGTAATAACGACATTAGTAATAGCTGAGTGAAAAAAGAGACGATGTTGAGATTGGTGATAGATTAATATTAACTTATTATTAGTAGTATAATTAGTACAGGTTATGTTGATATAGTAACAAAGATAAGATAAAAAATATTCTTAGGATAGAAATAAACTTGTTTTACAATGCACGATGCATATAGAACAGGGAAGTCTGTCATATAAATTTTTAAATTCTGGATCTGAAAATTTTATTGCTTAAAGTAGTCAATTCTGGATAAAATTTTATTATCGAATTATATAGACATGGACCATAATTTGTACTGTGTAGTAAAGCAGCAGATGTGAAACATTTAGGTTTAACTAAATTAAGAATTTCATATCGTCTTGTATTATGATCATGTGGCAGAGCCACAAATTTCATGAGCTAATGGAAATATGATTTTCTTCAGGCTTTTCGTCAAATCTCTAAGGGTATGGAAATCACATGGAGGTAAGTCTGAGATGTAAGGGGGTGTGCGGTAATGTTCCCCAACGAAACTTTTGCATCTCTTCCCTTGTTGATCTGGTAGTGTAAACTAGAGCATTGTCATACAGTAAAATCACTTTCTGTCAAAAGGCCTGGGCGTTTATTCTTGTTGTTTTGCCTAAAATAAAGGCCTGAGCGTTTATTCTTGTTGTTCTACCTAAATGCCTAAAATATCCCAGGGTGTCTGTATAGCGCTGTACATTGATCATTTGTCTACGCTCCATAAATTCCACTAAACCACTATATCGAAAAAAATTAGATAATATGACTAGTTCTGCATTTCATTTCCTTGCAACTTGAACTTTTTAGGGCGAGGAGATCCGGTACTTTTCCATTCCATGCTAGACTGACTGAAGTGTGGCTCAAAACGATGATACCTGTCACAATGATCAACTTCCTCCTGATTTCGCCCGAGGTTCTGTTGGCAGATTCTGATACGTTTGGCCTTCTGCTCAGCTGTTAAAAAGTGTGGCACCCACTGCGCGCAAACGTTGCGATACTGCAGAGTGTTTTTGGAAAATCGTACGGATACTTCCCTGGGTGATATTCAGTAATAAAACAAGTTCTCTTATTGTTATTCTCCTATTCTGTCTAACAAGTGCATCAACATGTTGAATTGGATTTAGTATGCCTGAGCGCTTGTCCTGGTCATGGATTGTCCTGTAGAGATGTTCAATCCTTTACAGCTGATTTCGGTAGGCATGTCTCTCCATATACTGCAACTATTCTGCGATGGATTTCAGCAGGAGTACATCCTTATGCAGCCAAGAAAAATAATTTCAGCACACTCTACACTTTTGAACGTTTTCATCCATCTTACACAATTCGCTTTTCTTTTTCCATTTAATCGGAGCAACAATGTCAGGTATGCCAACCGCATTTACGAATAGAAAGTCTGTACCTAATCATTGTTGTCAACAGCCCTAAAACGAACTCCGGCGGATATTTTATTGCACATTGTCTCAGCCGTCTTTCATTTGAACTGACCAAATATGTCTATGAAAAATGCATGGGAATGTATGCAGATGTGTTATAATTTGGTAATTATACCTTGGTAAGCGATTTTAAAATGCATTTTATGCTCGACCATGCCGAAACGTAGTAATTATACACCTGGTAGCAGACCTTTAATGCATGTCATTAAAGTACACCTACTCATTAAAGGTCAGGTCTTTCAGCCAATGACGACTCAGGCTACAACTGTTCAGCCAATGACAGGTCAGCTTTCTACCGTTATAAAACCGCAAGTATCGATTATTCTCGGATATGCAATCGAAAGAGAATTAGCGAAAAGTCACGGAGGCTGGAAATCCAATACTGTCGCAGAAGGTTATGTTCTGTTACTATAATAATTAGCGTTAATTGTAAATAATATTAAAATAAATTCAATTTGTCATCTCGTTTTTCAATGTCTAATTTATTTTCAATGTTATCTCTGAAGGTTCTTATGGCCTAGCAAGGTCAATGTGGATATCTGTTCCTCGGAAAAAATCAATAGTTTCGCGTCTGCGCACATCTCACAACATACGGAACATTGCTGAAGGTCAAATACAATTAAAATTAATAATATCAAGTTAGAAATATGGTCGAGCATAAAAAGTTGTATGAAACTCGCCTGTAATGGTAATTAAGAAGCTCGTATGAAAATTATGAAACTCGCTTGCGTTCGTTTCATAAATATCCATACTCACTTCTTAATTACCTTCATTATAGGCTCGTTGCATAATGTACTATTATTGTACCTCACATCAGTTTATAAAATGCTTTACATCACCGAGGCATATAGAAGTGGTTATTTCACTAGGTGTTGGGACGGGCCATTGCGACCCAGCACTGCTATCTAAGCACGTACTCTCCAGATACGCACATTTCCAAACCATACAAATGCTACGGATTATTGAGTATCCAATTTTCGAGCAGACAAGGCTTAATAATGTTGCTACCTAACGTGGAGAAACAGAAGAACTCTTAGAACAAAACCCAACTGTGAACTTGTGCGCCATAAGCGAAACAATTGATTTTTCAATGAAAAGTCCCGGACTTAACCGGGCTTCGAATCCGGACGCCTGAATGAAAGGCCAAAGGTCTAAATCACTCAGTCGCCGTAGGGGCTATAGGAGTGGTTAGAAGCGTTTAAAATGGCTGGACAAATATGCTTACAGAACTTCGGGACGACCGGCGTCATCAAACACTGAGGAGAATCAGTAACGAGCCATTATTCTCTCGGACAAGAGATTAGAGAGATACAGAAGTTGTATTGCAACTGTTTCTCGTTCACAATAACATTTCAGAGGAAGTAAACATACCTTTCTCTAGCCTACAACAAAGACGTAACACAATATGTTCCAAAGAGATCACTCCGCGTTTATCTGTTGACATTCGAAGAAGCATTCTTTCATGTAATAAACTTTTTAAGTTCAATACCTACTGTAAATATATTCATTTATTATTATTATTATTATTATTATTATTATTATTATTATTATTATTATTATTATTATTATTATTATTATTATTATGTCTCGAGACCAGGATATTGTACGAAATGGAAATATAAAAATTGGAGATTTATCCTTCGAAGGGGTGGAAAAATTCAAATATCTTGGAGCAACAGTAACAAATATAAATGACACTCGGGAGGAAATTAAACGCAGAATAAATATAGGAAATGCGTGATATTATTCGGTTGAGAAGCTCTTATCATCCAGTCTGCTGTCCAAAAATCTGTAAGTTAGAATTTATAAAACAGTTATATTACCGGTTCTTCTGTATGGTTGTGAAACTTGGACTCTCACTCTGAGAGAGGAACATAGGTTAAGGGTGTTTGAGAATAAGGTGCTTAGGAAAATATTTGGGGCTAAGCGGGATGAAGTTACAGGAGAATGGATAAAGTTACACAATACAGAACTGCTCGCATTGTATTCTTCACCTGACATAATTAGGAACTTAAAATCCAGACGTTTGATATGGGCAGGGCATGTAGCACGTATGGGCGAATCCAGAAATGCATATAGAGTGTTAGTTGGGAGACCGGAGGGAAAAAGACCTTTAGGGAGGCGGAGACGCAGATGGGAAGATAATATTAAAATGGATTTGAGGGAGGTGGGGTATGATGATAGAGAGTGGATTAATCTTGCACAGGATAGGGACCGATGGCGAGCTTATGTGAGGGCGGCAATGAACCTTCGGGTTCCTTAAAAGCCATTTGTAAGTAAGCATTATTATTATTATTATTATTATTATTATTATTATTATTATTATTATTATTTGACGCTAATTTCTGAAAGAGAACAGAAACGTAACCTAACATTTCAATGTTCATTTCTTTCATTTCAAGAATGTTTGGTGTTGTGTAATGTTAACTAATGAAATACGGTACATTGAGAAATTAAGTTAAGAGACATGGCGGGACGAATCCTTTCGTACTATTGTCACTGACTTTTCATTTGCTGATTGGGTAATAGCTAGACCTTCATATGTTATGATATATGTAGGTCCAGGTAGTAGATGCTTTAGTGTTGATTGGCCATTGAGAAGAAAGTAAAATTGCTATTTTTGCAGTTTTCCCTGTGGCCTTCGACCACTGAATACAAAATTATTAAATAACGCCTTTAGACAAGGTGCGGCAGATACAATTATACGATTAAAATTTAGCGACCAAGACATTTCTTCTGACGGAATTAAAAGTCTTGTAGACTTGAGGGATAATTTTATCGAGAAGTAGGGAGACAAATAGGCGTATTGAAATTACTATTTATCTGGTATAAAAAAAGAATTTTCGAAAGCTGAAGTGCGAAAAGTTTTTGAAGTAGGTTCATCCTAGCTATATATAGATATAATGTCTTCATATAGAAGGATTTTATATCCCTTTCGAGGTTTATCGTTAATCTATTTTGCGATTTTTCGACGTGGTACTACAAGATTATTAGAAAGTTCAAGGAATTAGCAGGGCATATAGCTCCCACCTACTATAATACAAATGTGTCACATTGACAAAGCACAAACTCACAATAGTGGCTACTCGCAACGTTAAAGTCGTGCACCTTAGTTGTCTCATGTAGGTAATAATAATAATAATAATAATAATAATAATAATAATAATAATAATAATAATAATTCATTTATTTATACTGGCAGAGTTAAAGCCATAGGGCTTTCTCTTACACACTACCAGGTGACAAAGAATACAGGGAGTGAAAATTTAACAAAAAGTTAAAGAAGAGGATACTAACATATTACAAAAAATAATAGCATAACACAATCGACACTAAACAATATGAAAATAATACCATAATAGAAAAAAGGAAGTAAAATATAGATCTAAAGATTGGAATATAATAAAAGCAACTCCGTTAGTACAAATAGTTAACAGAGAAAACGTAAGGAAGAATACAACAAATGGAATGTAATACAATAAGAAAAATACGAAATTTAAATAGAATCGACAATAAAAAGGGTACGATAATAAATTCATCTGGCGATCATGAGAACAACAAAAAAGGAGAAAAAGGAGAAAAAGAAACATATTTTTATAATACTATCGCAGAGAAAAGGGCTTATAAGTGAAAGGAATCTGAATTGAAAAAGTGAAATTTTAGTTTATTTTTGAAACTAGATAATGTCCGACAGTCTCTGACATGTTGTGGTAGAGAGTTCCACAGATGAGCTGCAGAGACGGTGAAAGATGAAGAGTAGGAGGATGTTCTGTGTTCGTAGGTATATTGACATTCAAATATATCTGATTCTTATTATCGATAGTGATCGATAATTTGTTGGTGTAAATGTGGCTTCTTTAGTTATTACTTCTATGATTAGATGACAAAAGATAATAGTCAGTGTTGCCAATCGTACATCAGATGATAGACAACATTAAGTACAAATAGTTAATAGGGAAAACGTAAGGAAGAATACAACAAATGGAATGTAATACAATAAGAAAAATATGAAATTTAAATATAATCAACAATAAAAATGGTACGATAATAAATTCATCTGACGATCAAGAGAACAAAAAAAAAAAAAAAAAAAAAAGAAGGATAAGGAAGAAAAAGAAACATTTTTACAAAACTATTGCAGAGGAAAGGGCTTATAATTGAAAAAGTGCAACTTTAGCTTATTTTTGAAACTAGATAATGTCGGGCAGTCTCTGACATGTTGTGGTAGAGAGTTCCAGAGATGATCTGCAGAGACGGTGAAAGATGAAGAGTAGGAGGATGTTCTATGTTCATAGGTACACTGACGTTAAAAGATATCTGATCCTTCTAATCGATAGTGATCGATAATTTGTTGGTGTAAGTGTGGCTTCTTTAGTTATTACTTCTATGACTAGATGACAAAAGATAATAGTCAGTGTTGCCAATCGTACATCAGATGATAGACAATATTAAGATCTATGGATCGTATGCGGAGACTAAGAGAAAGGCAGAAAATAGGAAAGACTGGAGAAAGCTGGGTTTGCAGTGAAAGACCTGTCCTTGGGCAGAACACTATGAATGAATGAATGAAGTCCTGATTGTAAAACAACACAGGGTTTCGCTGGAAACCGCTGATATTATCAGTTATGAGAATAATTTATGCTTAATCTACATACATCATCATTTTCATCGACACTTTTTTAACCGCTCAAATAATGATGCTATCTATTGAGAACAAGCGGAACTATTTCAAAGTTTGTCAGTTTTATTATATCATTGTTTCTGACTTAACCCGTGGTTAGAAAGTTCGCTTATACGATCATAAAATCGTAGGTCAGATATCTTTGAACGTCACTGAGGAAAATCTGAATGACACTTAGTAAAGCCTACCATCTGGAAAGTTTCTATAAAAATCAGTTACTCATCTTTCGTATGTTTTATGGTTCTGTGCGAAGTGTTACAACACTAACTTATAACTTTATAAAATTATCATGATGCTAGAGCTCCAATGTAGGCCTATCAAATATCTTCATAAAATACCTTCATGATGCGGAAATAGAAGTATGATATGTATTCACTGCGAGACAGTAATAGGTCCACTACTTCCTCTTAGAATGGCTATGGCGATATATATAGTGAACATTTTGCTTTTATCAATAGGGTTATGTGATAGAACATATCCTATAACCAACGTGTTTTCATGCAAGCAAATTTTGAAGTGGATAAAATAGTACCGTAACGTAATATTGTGTAATCTCCCTTCTTCGATCGTATAAACTTTAAAAAATCTATTATTTAATGATATTACATCAACTTCAACATTATCTAGTTCTCCGCTGTAGAGTAACCGTAATACGAGTGACCTTGAAACGAATGAGACTGGATTCAAATCCTGGTAGGGACAAGTTATTCTATCTGGTTGAGGTTTCTTCCGAGGTTTTCCCTGAAGCAATTGAAGCAGAATTGCTGGGTAACTTTCGTCATCACAATTACATTTCCCCTCTTTCATAATAATCTCCATTTCCTTTTTAGGTTTCAGGCTTGCTCCGATTTAGTGTCGGCTGTGAGTCGCCACCGAACTTGGACTCCATGGATGTGTGGTCATTCGTTGTTGGTGGTAGTGTTACGTACTGTGGACTCTCCACTATACCTTGACCAAAAACTACTTCCGACTTGACAGTTTACAGAGAAGGGGGACCAGAGTTGTCATGTTTCCCATCTTTTGTATAAGCGAGCGCGCTGCCGATAGAGTGCAGTAATGAACGGCTGACACGAACATATACATTTCTAACCAATTTGTTGAACACTAGGCATTAAAATTTGTGCACATTATTACTTTTATTAGTCTATTATTATTATTATTATTATTATTATTATTATTATTATTATTATTATTATTATTATTATTATTGCTACTAGTATGTAATACCGTTAGAAAAGCGTCGAAAGGACTGTAGACTGTGAAAACAGGTTCAAATTTAATACGAAGCCTCTACTTTTATGAGTGTCGGTATTAATCAATGTAATATTGTTAGAAATGCGTTAAAAAATTCTAAACTGTAATAGTACATTATGCAACGAGCCTATAATGATAGTAATTAAGAAAGCGAGTATGGATATTTATGAAACGAGCGCAAGCGAGTTTCATAATTTTCATACGAGCTTCTTAATTACCATTATAGGCGAGTTTCATACGACTTTTTATGCTCGACCATATTTCTAACTTGAAATTACCGGTATTCAGATGTATACATTTTATTTGTATCTGACAAGATCGGAAGTGACCTTGTTCTTGGTCGTGAATTGTGAGATTTGCGCAGACGCGAAAGTATTGATTTTTTCCGAGGAACAATAATGTCATTGACCTTGATGTATAATCCCGTTAAACTTGATAATATTATAATATTATAACCTTGATTATTGAATTCGATATTGAAAAACGAGATGACAAATTGAATTTATTTGAATATTATTTACAATTAACGCTAATTATTATAGTAACAGAACATAACCTTCTGCGACAGTATTGGATTTCAGCCTCCGTGACTTTTCGCTAATTCTCTTTCGATTGCATATCCGAGAATAATCGATACTTGCGGTTTTATAACGGTACAAAGCTGACTTCTCATTGGCTAAACACATGTAAGCTGAGTTATCATTGGCTGAAGACCTGTACTTTAATGAGTAGGTGTACTTTAATGACATGCATTAAAGGACTGCTACCAGGTGTATAATTAGTACATTTCGGCATGGTCGAGCATAAAAATATTTATGATTAAAAATCTGCACGGCCTATTTCTTTTCCAATACCGATAACAGTGCTCTTATTATTTTAACACAAGCAGCAGTTCTCATTACGACTTGCGCGAAAGGTAAAAGAGGCCCGCCATTATCTTTTACCCTCTCAAAATACTCTCTTACATAACTCACCATCTCTTGCGCTCGACTTTTTAACTAGGCACCTTGCACAATATTCTTTGTTCTCCGCCTGCCTTTCCTTCCTTCCGACATTGCACAAGTCACCTGTTTAGAAACTCTCGCAGAAACTAGAAAACACACACTAGCCACACACTCCACCAATGACAACGAAGATAATAGGTGTAATAAAATTGAAACAGAGTAATTATCGATACCGGTACACTAAACCAATAATACAACTAAATAATATTTTTAATTCACAAAAAGCACGCACTAACCAGCCAACTCAAAGTCATTCCGGGCACTGTATTCACCATTAGGCCGTGGTATTCACATGCAAATTGTAAACATAGACACGGCAACACCGTCCCGTTACCATGGTTACGCTTCTCTCGTGATTGGTTGATTTGAATGGTTGCCATGGTAACGTACTAAAGGCGCCGTTTGTCAGGTCGGAAGTTGTTTTGGACAGACCATAGGCTCAGGGTATTTCGTGGGACCGGGGATGAGAGACCGCGGTGAGGCCTACACGAAAGGTAAAGGAATCATGTAGGCAGTAGGGAATTCGGAGACGGCAGGGGATTCAGTAGTCCGGGGAGCCTTAGGATATACACACCATTCCATCCCGAATAAGTACAATACGCCTACCCGAGCGGCCTGCATGCGAGGACAGTCCCAGTTCGGGGGACTAATAGAACGTTATCTAGCGTTGGTAGAATTGGCGATTATGACGGATAATATCCCGAGATGTTACCGATGATTCGCTATGAATTACCTGATATTCTCCTTACAGTTGTGAAAACCTCGGAAAAATCACAATCCAATAACTCTGAACAACAAATTTTTTCTTTTTGTCTTGCTCCGAAATAAAAATAGATGAATATTACTAATATGTGTGCCTAAATCTGAATTTAAAATCCAAATTAACACATAACGTACGATTTTCCGAGGAAAATGAATTGAATTTTTTATGACAAAACTTTATTTTTATTGAATTTGGTATTCCCAACAAACTAGTTCGATTAATTAAAATGTGTCTCAGTGAAACGTACAGCAGAGTCCGTATAGGCCAATTTCTATCTGATGCTTTTCCAATTCACTGCGGGCTAGAGCAAGGAGATGCACTATCACCTTCACTTTTTAACTTCGCTCTACTATATGCCATTAGGAAAGTTCAGGATAACAGACAGGGTTTGGAATTGAACGGGTTACATCAGCTTCTTGTCTATACGGATGACGTGAATATGTTAGGAGAAAATCCACAAACGATTAGGGAAAACACGGACATTTTACTTGAAGCAAGTAAAGCGATAGGTTTGGAAGTAAATCCCGAAAAGACAAAGTATATGATTATGTCTCGTGACCAGAATATTGTACGAAATGGAAATATAAAAATTGGAGATTTATCCTTCGAAGAGGTGGAAAAATTCAAATATCTTGGAGCAACAGTAACAAATATAAATTATATTCGGGGGGAAATTAAACACAGAATAAATATGGGAAATGCGTGTTATTATTCAGTTGAGAAACTTTTTTGTCATCTAGTCTTCTGTCAAAAAATCTGAAAGTTAGAATTTATAAAACAGTTATATTACCGGTTGTTCTGTATGGTTGTGAAACTTGGACTCTTACTTTGAGAGAGGAACAGAGATTAAGGGTGTTTGAGAATAAGGTTCTTAGGAAAATATTTGGGGTAAGAGGGATGAAGTTACAGGAGAATGAAGAAAGTTACACAACGCAGAACTTCACGCATGTATTCTTCACCTGACATAATTAGGAACATTAAATCCAGACGTTTGAGATGGGCAGGGCATGTAGCACATATGGGCGAATTCAGAAATGCATATAGAGTGTTAGTTGGGAGGCCGGAGGGAAAAAGACCTTTGGGGAGACCGAGACGTAGATGGGAGGATAATATTAAAATGGATTTGAGGGAGGTGGGATATGATGATAGAGAGTGGATTAATCTTGCACAGGATAGGGACCGATGGCGGGCTTATGTGAGGGCGGTAACGAACCTTCGGGTTCCTTAAAAGCCTTTTGTAAGTAAGTATGACAAAACTTACTTTTTTTTAATTTTTCACTGCTACTGATAAAATTACAACATACTAGGGATTCAAAATTCCTCATAATACTTGAAAAATGTGTACTGGGTACAAAAATGATGTTACATAGTTTGAAACAGGACAACAAAAAATATTTCATGCGTATAATGAGAAAAATCTCGGAATTTGAACTTGCATTTAGAATAATTTTCGGGATGACTTCTGTTTATAACTAGACCCGGGACTGTATTTCAGAAGGAACCAACAATAGTCTGCACGCATGCTGGATGATGATCTTCCTTCATATCGCCTTTCCATTTCAAATATTTCTTGATAAAATATTTCCCCATGCTCATCGCTTACCGCTCCAAAGTTAGGATCAAAGAAATCCAAATGAGATTGTAGAAGGTGTATTTTGAGAGGCATATTACACTCCATTTTCTCATATGCACTTAACATGGCTTCCACAACAAGTTCTATGTAGTTCTCTGCACTAGAATTTCTAAGGAAATTTGAGCAAACGTCTTTGAAAGCGCGCCATGCCACTCTTTTTGTAATGGAAAGTTTTTTCTTAAACAAAGGGTCAGCCATAACTTTCTGAATTTGTGGGCCTATGAAAATGCCCTGTTTTAATGTGCCTTCACTCAAACTGGTAAACGTTTCCTTTAAATACTGAAAACCACACTCTTGTTTGTTCATTGCATAGACCTCACTTTGAACTGTTATTAAATTTACTTAACCCTTTCTTACCTATAGATACCATATGGCAATAATTAACTTTATAGCATTTATATACTTGTGTGTTACATATGAAGGTAAATTTTGCTGGATAACTTCTATTTCAATACATTTTCATCAATATAGTTTTGTTTCAAATGTTGCCACTCCCCTAACTTGGTCACTGAATTGGTCCTAATACAGCTATTTGTTTCAACATGGATTGCTTGTAAATTTAATTTGGGTTAGAAAGGGTTAATAGAAGGGACCAATATTTGTTTATTTATTAAAAGTGCAAAAGAACATGTCACCAACCATAAGAAACCAGAAATAAGTCATAAACTCATAAAAAGCATTAGCTTTTGTTTTGGTTTATACCCCCAACTTGCGCCAGAGCGTTTCCTGGGGGAGCGTTTATCGAAAAGTAAACTCATAGTATAACTTGAAACCCTTACGTGATACGAAGAAAAGAGATTCAGCGCACATCAAACCGTAAGGGACACATTGCTTTAAGTCAGAGCAAAATTCTTATTGTTCAGTGTAATCATCCCAAGGGGAATTCGAACGCACGATCAGAGTAGGTTCAGGTCAGGTGATCGGTTCCTTTTCCAAAACTACGACAACAGCCCTTCCGATTTTATTCCGCTGTGAAGCAGGAAAAGTTAATTACCAGAAATGCATAAAAATAATTTTCCAAAGCCTCCTTAGTACTGTACTATGTTACAAAATATCTCTAGATCCAGTAACTAATGGTTGTGTCATTATGACAGTTATCTTTAAATAACCTACATGACCCCCGTTATTTTTTAAATTTCAAAGTTGCATCCAAAATGGCGGCTTTTGAGACAGCTGAGGGCTAGAATCGAATGTGTCACTGGTAGAGAATTTGGTCTTACAAATACTGGTAACACCTATAGTAATCGAAAATCAAGCATATGGAAGATATTTATATAGTTCCAGACTTTTGATTCGTCTTGTGGTAATAATATGTTCAGATATAGGTAATATCTAGGTAATTGTCATTGTCTCAATGTAACCCGTGCTGTCCTGATCATACTATATATACTCTCCAGTATTACCACAATAACGGATTCTTCATTTTTGCCTCGACTGTCGGCTAGGAAGGTTCCATTATGCTAGCATTGCAGGCAACTAGTCAACCTTTTAATGCTTTTGTTAGCAGGTTTGACAAACTGTGAGTGGACCTGGAAATACATAGTGCATAGTGCTCTCTCCCTTCCCCCCGTGCTTTCTCACTTGCTCCTCCCCAAGACAGCGCTCACGTAGTAAATCGGTCAGGGTTTCAGTTCGATTTGTCAATCTATAATTGTACTATTCCTTTAGTTCTGAGATTATATTCATATGTATTAATTTTTTTTAAGTTAAGACTTGTACACTAGAATGTATTTTCCTGTTTGTGATTATGTATTCAGTCTCTTTTTTTATTATATATATTTTTTTATTATTATTATTATTATTATTATTATTATTATTTTTAAGTTAATACTGATTGTGTATATGTATTCAATCTTTCTTTTTACTTTATTATTATTATTATTATTATTATTATTATTATCATTTTTTTAAGTTAATATTTGTATACCGGTTTGTATTTTTCTGTATGTGATTTGATCCTGGTTGAGTGGAAGAGAAGGCCTGATGGCCTTAACTCTGCCAGGGAAAATAAAACTATTATTATTATTATTATTATTATTATTATTATTATTATTATATATTATTATATATTCACTCTCTCACTTTACTCTTCAATATTCTTCAAACCTCTAACCCTAGCTACCTAGCTCACAACACCATATCACACTCTCCATTCCTAAACACAGAACATCCTTCTACTCTTCATCTTTCAACGTCTCTGCAGCTCATCTCTGGAACTCTCTACCACAACATGTCAGAGACTGTCGGACATTGTCTAGTTTCAAAAATAAATTAAAATTGCACTTTTTGAATTAGATTCCTTTCAGTTATAAGCCCTTTTCTCTGCCATAGTTTTGTAAAAATATAGGCTATATATTTCTTTTTCCTTCCTTTCCCCATTTTTTATCTTTATCAGCCGATGAATTTATTATCATAGCCTTTTTATCGTTAATTTTATTTAATTTTCGTATTTCTTTTCTTTTTTATTATTATTTTATTACATTCTATTTTGATATATTCTTCCTTAAGTTTTTCCATATTAACCATTTGTACTAAATGAGTTGCTTTTACTATATTCCAATGTATTTTACTTTTACTTTCTTTTTTTCTATTATGGTATTATTTTCATGTTGTTTAGTGTCGATTTTATTATGCTATTATTATTATTATTATTATTATTATTATTATTATTATTATTATTATTATTATTATTATTATTATTATTATTTTTTGTAATATGTTAGTATTCTGTTCTTTAACTTTTTGTTAAATTTTAACTGCTTGTATACTTTGTGACCTGGTAGAGTGTAAGAGAAGGCCCTATGGCCGTAACTCTGCCAGTATAAATAAATTATTATTATTATTATTATTATTATTATTATTATTATTATTATTACTATATAGTAAAAAAATTGGTATTGTGAATGCATTTTATAAACAAAACATCATATAAAGTATTGCCAACCTCTGTTCCAATTCCGATAACTATGGGATAGATAACCTTAGAACAGCCGCGGCGAAAATGCGACTCACGAGCACATTGTGGCTCGCAGTGCTTTCTCTCGCTTCCTATCTACAACCCCCACCCTCTTACTCACTGGAGTCAAACTCCGTTCTATTTGTATTTGTCTCGGACCTGCGAGTGGCGTATCGTCGCAATATCTCTCTCGAAGCCATGTACCTCTATAAAAAACGAAAGTTTCAAGTAGGATGGGAGATGCATTCTTTTGCTTACAATATGATGAAAATATTAAATGTATGATTTGTTCACAAATATTACTAGGAAAACGGTTGTATAACATAAAACGGCATTATAAGTTACTACATGTTACTGATGAAACATTAAAAGGTTAAGTGTTATTATTATTATTATTATTATTATTATTATTATTATTATTATTATTATTATTATTATTATTATCATCATCATCATCTCTGTACGTCGATTCTTTTACAGCAGATGTACGAATAATGCGGTTAGGTTTTCAATTTAAACTCACAGATTTACAATGTGACGTTAAATGAAAGCTAGATGTAAGGACTTGACAGATATTGAACTTTTCAAATCTTTGGAAAAAAATAAATATTTGAAGCTTCGTTCTTTCGCTTGCTCTGTTGAAGCCATGTTCGCTGTAACTTACGTTTGTGAAAAATTATTTTCAACAATGAAAATAGTAAAAATCAAATTTAGATCACGACTGACAGACAAATACCTTCGTGATCAACTACGATTGGCAGTAAGTGACATAATTCCTGATTTTGAAACTTTGTCGCAGAGACATTCTGAAGACAGTTAATTTTAGGTTGTGATAATGTGTCCTATGTTTTCTTGTTCATTTCTTTCTTCGTTACACGTCCTAAACATTAACTTCCCCGTCGGTTGTCCGCCTCCCTCCATAGGTGCTATGCACGTTGCAGCTTACACAGTGGCTCGGCGCACAATGGCCTTTTCGCCACGGCTGCCTTAGAATAAACGAACGTCATACAACTCGGCCCTCCATTTATTCTATAGTCAGACTATTCCACGAATAGCTACAGTATTTCTCAAGATTTATTCCGCGATCGTACAACTGGGCCTAACTAGATCCTTGCATGTTTCGGCCGCTCGACTGCAAGGCATCACGCTCGGTATAACTTAATTCAACTTGGAGATTTACTGCGTTAAACCCGCTCGGAATTAATATAACACATTTCGTAGCCTCGAGCGTAATTGGACACACGTGATTTTAGATCATTCTATTAGCCGCGACCGTTGGGATGAGCTCTGAACACACCCCGTGTTTATGAAGATGTGTTGAGAGACGGCTGAACCCAATTTAGACGTCACGTTATGGATACTGGGCGGAACTACATGCCTCTGTTGTGACCAAGGGCGTCACGCATGAACAGTAATAAACATTCTTATAAACAGAACTCCTCTTGTTTTCTACCTATAAAGATGTCATCGCTATGGAGCATCAAGACTTCGTTCTCATGCTAACATTCGTTTGCTTCCACTGCTCTCGACATTAAAAGTATCCTGTAATTACTTTCAGGAAGTCGAACGGATTGGTGTCCGCATTACAGATGTCATACAATACGCTTTAAACAGAAATGAACATGAAGCAATTATTTTCTGAGTTATATGGACGGGATAATTGCAGATCTAGGTACCGTTCTATAAAACGAAGTTCCTCATCCATGACATTTTCTTTTTGAATCCATGCGAAATCTATTGTCTAAGGTCTAACACATTTTTATAGTTACACATCCATGGCTCTGGTGACAATTATTAT
The DNA here is from genome assembly GCF_040183065.1 of Periplaneta americana. NCBI lineage: Eukaryota > Metazoa > Arthropoda > Insecta > Blattodea > Blattidae > Periplaneta > Periplaneta americana. Next base: position 157,499,582 of record NC_091121.1, read on the forward strand.
TTCTGCTTCGGTTCGTGAAAGCTTTTATGTAGTTGTTAATGTACAGTTCTTTAAGGGTATATGTAGGTGAACGACCACAAGTATTATCAGAAAATGCAGGCTCTAAAAATTTATAGTATTTTATAAAAAAATGAACTCACAATTGGACAAAAATTACAAGGTACAACAACAAGACTTATTAAAACTTAAATATCTGATAATAATATATTATGCAACGAGCATATAATGATAGTAATTAAGAGGCAAGTATGTTTGTTTATGAAACGAGCGCAAGCGAGTTTCATAATTTTCATACGAGCGTCTTAAGTACCATTATAGGCAAGTTTCATACGACTTTTTATGCTCGACCATATTTCTAACTTCAAATTATTCATAAGTATTCATTTTATTCGCATCTCACTGAAGAGCAGAAGTGACCTTGTGCATAGCTCGTGAATTGTGAGACGTGCGCAGACGCGAAAGTATTGATTTTTTCCGAGGAACAATAATGTCATTGACCTTGATGAAATGTAGAGAATAACATGAACTAATTTTGATATAACCTGGAAATTGATTTAGAATTGAAAAACGAGATGACAAATTGAATTTATTTGAATATTATTTACAATGAACGCTAATTATTATAGTAACAGAACATAACCTTCTGCGACAGTATTGGATTTCCAGCCTCCGTGACGTTTCCCTCGTTTTTCGATTGCATATCCGACAATAATCGAAAACCTGAACTTTAATGAATTGGTGTACTTTAATGACATGCATAAAAGGACTGCTACCAGGCATATAATTACTACATTTCGGCATGGTCGAGTATAAAAGTATAAAAAAGATTACTAATAATATTTTTGAAACCAGTTTTATCAACGTATGAAAAAAAATTCTGCAGTTACATCATTTGGTAACCATAACATTGTTATGGTCTCTCTGACATCTTTAATATTTTTCCTGCATGTAATAAGCACTTATTTCTGAAAAGTAGACTACTCTCAGACATGTAGAGTTATTTGTTTTAATACAATTAATTTTCATTTGTCCTACATAAAATATAATAAAATTAACGTAATATTTTGTGACATAATTTTTCTATTTTCAAATAAATAGGCATTATTGTAGTCTACATTTTTCATAAGTGGATGTTAAATCAGTGTACAAAATTTCAGAATTCTATCTCTAATGGTTGTGGAGTTATGAAATAATATGTAAAAATTTAATTTAAAGTAAAAAGTGAATTTCTTACAAATATTAGTAATAAACTTTTTTATACTTTTATCAGATATTTAAGTTCTAACAAGTCTTGTTGTAGTACCTTGTAATTTTTGTCCAATTGTGAGTTCATTTCCTTATAAAATTTTAAAAATTTAGAGCTGCATTTTCTGATAATATTTGTGGTCATTCACGTACATACCCTTAAAATTTGTTAAGAGATAGTAGGAAGTGAAAAAGTGACATTTCTGTATTGCGTCCGGTGTGTTGTGTGTCTCGCATTGCCTTAAACAAATGCCCTGCGCTATGTCACATGACCAAGGAATCCACTCTACTTGAGAGTGATTAGTGAAGGTTGATAATCCTTATAAAAGCAGGGATAGAGCGGAACAAAGGTATAATCATTTGAAGTAGATAAAACAATGTTACAAAAACTTCATAATTACTACAATTCGATCAGTTGATCAGTCGGTGGGTCAGTAAGCGGATCTAGCCAGGTCATCGGTTGGCAAGAAATAACTAAATTATTTATTTACTTATTTATATGTGACATTATGAAATTGCACACGCTAGATTCTCATCAAAGTACCTTCTTCACACATGAAACTTTTACAACTTCAGATATAAATAACAAATCTTTGAAACATATCTGGATGCGGTTTCCTGCATGTGAACGACCACAAATATTATCAGAAAATGCAGGCCCTAAATTTCTAAAATTTTATAAGAAAATGAACTCACAATTGGACAAAAATTACAAAGTACCACAACAAGACTTATTAGAACTTAAATATCTGATAAAAGCATAAAAAAGGTTACTTATAATATTTTTCAAACAAGTTTTATCAAAGTATGAAAAAAACAAAAACAAAAGAATTCTGCAGTTACATCATTTGGTAACCATAACATTGTTATAGTCTCTCTGACATCTCTAATACTTTTCCTGCATGTAATAAACACTTATTTCTGAAAAGTAGACTACTCTCAGACATGTAGAGTTGTTTATTTTAATACAATAAAATTAATTTTTTATTTGTTCTACATAAAATATATTAAAACTTACATAATGTTTTGTGACCTAATTTTTCTATTTTCAAAGATAGGGCATTATTATGGTCTGTCGTTTGCATAAATGCATGTTAAATCAGTGTACAAAATTTCAGAATCCTATCTCTAATGGTTGTGGAGTTATGAAATAATATGTGTGAAAATTTTCAAATGTTGGAAAATTCAATTTAAAGTAAACAGTGAATCCTAAAAAAATATTATTAGTAACCTTTTTTATACTTTTATCAGATATTTAAGTTCTAATAAGTCTTGTTGTGGTACCTTGTAAGTTTTGTCCAATTGTGAGTTCATTTCCTTATAAAATTTTAGAAATTTGAAGCCTGCATTTTCTGATAATATTTGTGGTCATTCACGTACATATACCCTTAATCAAAAACTGTCAAAATTCTTATGGAAATTTTGTTGGATTGTTGAAATGCGTTTTTTTTTTGTTGCAGTTGTGAATTTTGGTGAAATCTGACATGTGGAGATGTGGATACCTCAGGCGATGGCACAAAGTTTATCCTGGTTTATGGAGACACGATCAGGTACACAGGTGCAACGTCACGTCCGGACCCAACCAGGCCAATAATGCGAGAGTGGCACCGAAAATTTTTGGAGATTGGGAGTATGCTGCGGAAAAAGGGCAGTGGACAGAGAAGCACAAGTGTGGAGGACATTGAAGTGTGCAAGGTGCATTTTCCCGAAGGAATCCTTCCTCGTCAATTCTAGTCAGCATGTCGACAGCAAATACTGTGCGGTGTGGACGATCATCTGGCTGAAGAGCTTGCACTAGCTGAACTTTGTACACAAACAGCCTCAGATTCTTGTGAAAGACTTTTTGGGCAGTCGAATGCGGCAATTTTAGTTCCCTGACGGCACTGCGAATGAACTTCGGACAAATGTACTTTGCTCATGTTCAATGTCCTCCACACTTGCGTTTCGCCGCCCTCTGCCCTTTTGCCTCAGTACACTCCCAATCTTCACTCATTTTCGGTGCCATTTCCGTATTGTTGGCCGTGAAGGCGGTTCCTTCCATATTGGGTCCACACGTGACGTTGCATCTGTGCATCTGATCGTGTCTCAATAAACCAGGATACACATTGTACCATCTCCTGAGATGTCCACATCTCCTTCACTGCCAGATTTTAGATTTCACCAAAATTCACACCTGCAACCAAAAAACGCATTTCAACAATCCAACAAAATTTCCATAAAAACTTTGACAGTTTCTGATTAACATGTATCCTGATATTGTGTCTCAATAATTTGTTATTTACATCTGAAATTGTAAAGGTTTCCTGTGGACACTCTCTATAATTGAACAATTTAACTTGTAATAAAATTATTGATAACGATTTTCATGAGCGGCAGTTATAGAACAGGAATATGCAACTCATTAAGATTAGAAATAAAAAAATAAAAACATAAAATATAAATGTCTTGTAATAAATCAGTATTACGAGTAACAGAAGAATCAAACCATACTGCCTCAGCCTTAATAGACCAGGTCCCATTCCAAGACGATCATTCGATAAGTAGACTTCGAAGTTCAAGTCCCAATCGGAGAGATACAGGTTAACTGATAGAATATTGCCACAATCTAGTATATACAGTCATGAAGCTCAATACGTAGTAAATATGCATCCGTAGATAGTTGCTAACCACTAGGATCGCTACTATCGCCTCATTACAGACAGTGCGAAATAGTCCGGCACAGTCTATTGTTCCTAGCACCCTCACAACTCAAGCTTCGCGACTGTATATACTAGACTCTGGTATTGCTGTATTAGGCGGAGGTGTGGGTTACAAACAAGGTTTTGTTTACTTTTTTAGTCTATCGGAACTATCCACTGCGCTGTCTGTCTACGACTGGTTAGAAGTTTCATATATACTAGCACTGAAGCTGGCACAGTTTGGACAACGTGAAGTCATTGCGTTGTCAGATCAATTGGAACAAATTTTAAAATATAAATTATGAAATTGTTTCTACAGGAAAGTGCCTTACAAGTAGAAATAAGTATATTTTACTTGAAAAGACAAAAGCCGTCACAGCTGTTAGCAAAAAATACAGAATTATGGACTAAACAATTATAATCACATGATTTTGAAGCCGGTACCAGTATCTATATTCAAAATTATAACGTATAAATCCAAATTAGAAATAGTAGATCTTTAGAATATGTAATTTAATGTAGCATAAATATATTGTATTTGACATACTGCATATTTTAAATTAGTATCTTGTGAATATGTGATACTGGTATTTCATTTTAATTCATTTGATTCTTAGTTTACTCTATTCTGTTATGAAGTTAACCTACAAAACTTTCATTCTGACTTCTTACTAATAAATTCTTACTAAATACAATACTTGAATTATTTTCATTTTAAGTGTAGTATTGTCTTCGTTTTTCGTACTCTATGCTCATCTGTTCCCTCGAACACGAGATTTACTCATAAGGGAGTTAAATGTATATTAAACACATGGTAACATATTATTTTTTTAATGTTTCAAGTAAATGTTGTTTCTTTCGCTTCGTTTCCATGTAGTCACAAATAATGTGTTCTGATATTCTAATAATACAATATTATTATTATTATTATTATTATTATTATTATTATTATTATTATTATTATTAGGGAGCGGATGTTGATGAAAAATCATCTTATTTTTCACATTAGGACGATGCCTATTAATATTGAAATCCTTTCTATGTTTATATCAACGTAAAAAAAGTAATTTCTTATATTGCATTTTTTGACGTTTTTGAACTAATAGGTCATTTTTATATTTTTTTTTTCGGAATTTTTTGGTCATTTTTAATACTTTGAAGAACTTTTAGATCATTTCAAATGCATTTTACTTTCTTCTTTACTGATAGGTGTGTTAAATCATTTTCTAACCAAATAGATCAGTAGTAATTATCTACTGAATAAGTAAATAACAGTGAAGTTTGAGTTTTATAGTTTGGAACAGACTCTAAAGTCCATCTCTCATTCCACTGAAGGCTTCACTTCACACAACGGAAGTAATATAAAATGCTTGACAGCAGCTTAGTTTAAGTGAGGACTTTGACCGCTACTGTTCTTTTGTCGGTACAAGGCTGTCTTTAGAATTTGTTTGGAAGGGGGAAACTTTCACCATGTCCTGGACAGGACGTTGTGTCCTCAACATGATTCGGAAGGAATGTGTACTGTAGTAGACAGTATTTTTAACACAAAGATTGCAAGAATGCACGCTGCACCCACAATTTGGTTTGTCATTCACACTCCCTCATCTGTAAGATCTGGTAACAAAAGTGAAGCGCGGAAGGAGGAGGAGACGGAGAATGAAGGCACTGACATGGACCACTCCTGATTGAAACACATTGTAAACCCTTATTAAATCTATAGTTTTCCCTTAAAACCTCCATTTTGTTGCATGTTCTTTTCCTTTATCTTAGCCAAATTCCAGGAAGTTGCCTCCTCTCTCCGAGATTTGCAGGGCAGTCATTGAAACAAGGTGACTAATTTTTAAGAAGTTGTGGTGCGAGTACGGTGAATAATATTTAAATGTCATTTTCTTTTAATTTTATGTCATTTTTCCATTAGTTTAAGGGCATTTTAATGGTGATTTTAAGATTTTTAGGTCATCAACGTCCGCCCCCTAATTATTATTATTATTATTATTATTATTATTATTATTATTATTATTATTATTATTATTATTATTATTATTATTAATATTATTATTATAAAAAATGTTACTAAGAACCTTCGTAAAATAGTATTTCTCTGTATGACTGTAGATGTAAGATAAATATTACGTTTCTACATCCGAGAGACGATAATGCAATGTACACATAATATTTACATTTTTCCTTCAGGCGAACGTTTAATTTTTTCATTGTTGGGTCTGACATAATGTGTGTATGAGGGGAGAGGACTACCTTGCCAGCTGCTTCGTAAACACTGTATTATTCTGTGTGTACTTAACTTTAGAGCAAATGTACCTCAACTTCGAAGTCTACTGATAAACCTCAGGCTTCAGAGCCCTAAGCCCTCAAATATTAAATCAATATCGCGCACCCGTACATCCCTAAAACTTCACCCAGCCTATTTTTAACTATTGCAGATGACAGATGAAGTCAGAGGAAGGTGGAGTGTTTTTGTACAATGAAAGAAAGAAACGGGAGTATCTCGAGAAAACCATTCTGCAACGTCTGCTTTGTTCATCACAGGTTTCGTCACGGGGATCGAACACGGGCCACCTGGATTGAAGACCAGCTCGTTATCGCTTAGTCACAAACGCGACCTTCTAATGTGTTGTAATGTACACGTTTACATCTTCATAAACACTAACAGCTCCTGTCATAAATAACATTTATAGGCGCTATGTCTGGATGAAAGCAGTGTGAATACATCAACTAAAATTTCACCTGCTGAGTAATACTGACCCAATCATCTGCTCTCTTTAAAATGAGCTTGTTGATCTTGACTCTTGACTTTCCGGATTTCAAAGCCGGCAATATAAAACAGGTCTGACATGTGAAGCCCGACTTGTTTGCTCTAGTCATCTTCATCAAACGTTGTACAATTGAGCCACCTTGGTCCCTTCGACGTAGTTGAGATTATTGTCTCCCAAAGATTAATAAACGAAGACATAATAAAGTTATTCTGCAGTTTCCCCCTCAGTGTTTCACTTATATGAAGACAAATACTCATAGCTTTTAGAGAACGCGGAGGTTCATTGCCGCCCTCACATAAACCCGCCATCGGTCCCTATCCTGAGAAAGATTAATCCAGTCTCTACCATCACATCCAACCTCCCTCAAATCCATTTTAATATTTTCCTTCCATTTACGTCTCGGCCTCTCCAAAGGTCTTTTTCCCTTCGGTCTCACAACTAACACTCTACATCCACATGAAAACAATACACTTATGAACAAATTTAAGGTTTTTTCCATTGTCATAATACAGTGCGTTCGCTTCCCCCTGCGGCAAGGCGATGAACAGCAAGCACGCGGAGCAGCAATAATATAGCCTACCAACGTGCTGCCACCCGTGTTTAAGAATCACTCAACAGCTGTCCATCATTTTGCAGTCAGGTGGCTAATCGCGTTCTGTTTCAACAATCGGTTTGCTTTACTGAAGCGCTTTAAAAAAAACGCCTCAAGGCCACGCGTGGTGGTTTTCGTGAGCAGTCAGTTTACGCTTGCAAATTTTATCAGAAGATGTCAAAAATACATCAATGCAGATGGACACCACTTTCAGCATCTTTTGTAACAAGGTTAGTACTCAAGTGATAACAATAAATGAGTAGGATAAGCTTGAGGATTGATACACGTCGCTAACTAATGCTCCGCCGGCCGCATGGGGAAGCGAACGCACTGTATTATCAGATGTAAGGATGCCCATCTGCTGTTTTTAATGTTTTTAAATTGGTTATTTTACGACGCTTTAACAACTGCTATAGTTATTCAGCGTCTGGGTGAGATGAAGGTGATAATGCCAGCTATATGTGTCCAGGATCCAGCGCGAAAAGTTACTCAGCATTTGCTCTTAATAGGTTGAGGGAAAACCCCGGAAAAAACCTCAGCAAGGTAACTTGTTCGAAACAGGTTATACTTCGAGGTTATGTGAATACATGCGTGTAACATCACAGCGATAGAACGTTCGGAGTTAAGAAAATATCATTGGGTAATTAAGTTAGTCGTGTTCTTAGAGGACATACCCCTTCTTAATGAATTTAAAGTATGTAGTATATAGTAAAGTATTTAAATTCATTAATATGTCACATCAACGGACGTATATACGTCATCCAACATCGCAAGATGAAGATTGCATTTGTAATGTTTCTTCCCTCCCATAAGCAGTGCTGACTAGATCAGACGCTATGGACAGTACTTTATAACAGAGTCGCCAATATGAAAGGATGATTCCGAGCCTTTAGCGTGAGACGAACTCGATAGCTCAGTTGGTAGAGCGCCTAACCGGAGTACAGGAAGTCGCAGGTTCGAATCCCGCTCGAGGTTGTGAAATTTTTCTTTCATACCATGGCATGATTGTGATATGTCACATCAACGGACTTATATACGTCATCCAACATCGCAAGATGAAGAATACCCCTTCTTTGTAACATACGTAACTAAAATGTTATTTACGTATTTTCTAACGTATATCAAATAACAGAAGTAAATCTGTTTCATCTATTCGGTTATTGGAAATATAAAAATCTAAGATTATAACTCTATGTATACAGTGGGCAAAAAAAAGTCACACAATTAGAAATATTCTATTTTCGGAAATACAGAACATTAATTTATAATGAATACACTGTTGGAAAGAGCAGACTTTAAAGATGAGCAGGACTTTTTATTATGTTTTTTAAGGCTCAATTAAAATGTTATGGAGGTCAATACACAATGATGCGAAAAATGTGGTTTTTGAAGACGATTTATTACTTAAAAGTGCAGAAACTGAATGCTGATAAAATTAATAATATTAATGATCTTTCAAATAATCAAAATTAAAAATGATGCTCTATGTGACCGCAATTTGCCCGCACAACCATTTGTACACACCGATTATTTAGTCCTGACAGCTCAGCGACGCGAAAGAGGGGAAGTAATAGTAGTGGGGAGAGCTCTGGAGTAGAGGTAAGGGCGAGCGGTAGGTAAAGGAATGCAATTGTACTGGAACCATATGGCTCTACCGCACGCATGACATCCTATCGCTTCGAAGGCAAGCGAATGAATAACCCAAACACCCCTTGACGTAACTAAATGGACTCGCCTGACCCAAGCGCACATCTCCGGCGACTGTCAGGACTAAATAATCGTACTGTACGCGTCTTCTCTGTTGTCCAATAGCACTGGACATCTGTCTTTGACCAAGCCGGTCCCAGCATTCAAGAAGGCGTTGTTTTAAATGTTCAATATTACGAATTCTTGTTTTGTAGTAAACTGCCTTTGTAGTTGACTCCATACAAAATAGTCCATAGGATTAAGATCTCGTTTGAAACTCCAGCGGAAACCATCAGAGAATGTTAGAAATGCGATCTTTCACGCAATAATCTCTCAGGAGGGATATCATGTCCGTATCTTGCTAATCAATCGTTTTCACTTGAAACAGAACATTCTCGCTGAGCGTAGTTCCTTACAATTTGACGGGTAGATAAATTATCATATTGGTGCAAATATTTAATGAAAATTCTTGTCTTCGTTCGTTAAGCGACCCATTATTCACAAAATGAGAACTCAAAACGGAAGAAAAGAAATGATGATAGCACAACAAAGGCTTGGCCTCCTGAACTCGTAAGATATACGTATTTTCATTTCAATACCTTGTAAACAGAGGGCAGGGTAGCTAATTCAATGAACCATGCACCCTTGCGTAGTTGTGGAATTCAGCGAACATCAGTGAAGATGATCCTCAAAGTGAGTGTGAGTCCATCCAGGATGTGCACTAAAGTGTGAACTGCACTCTGAAGATAAACTTTGAAGTGAGTTTGAATCCATTCTAGACTAATACTAAATAACCTGTAATCTGTATTCTTTATCCAACAGATATTCTTGATTTTCACGTATTCGGTACAATTTATGACGTAACTGTGAGATATATGTAAGAAATATTATTTTACTGAAATGATTATGAACTTGTTAACCTCTGTAATGTGCGCTGTTCAATGCTGATGTGTAATTTCTTCTAAAATATAATAATATTGAAAATAATTTAATAATCTTATTTATTCTCTGGAAAAAAAGTCCTATAAAATGCTCCAATAATATATATATATATATATATATATATATATATATATATATATATATATAGCACTATTGAAGCAACACCACCTCGTATGTAGGTGGTGTTGATTGAAGTCGGAATGCATCATTTAACAAACAACTTGTAGACACATACATCTTGTCCCGCTTAGAGGGCTCGAGAAATAAGTGCTAATTTAAAGTGTAAATAATGATTTTATAACACAACTTTTTGTATGACTCGATGTAAAAACTCTCCGAATTTCGGAGAATGGTCAGTGCAACTCGATGTGTGCACCTCGAGCTACCCTGAAGACATTTAAAAGGTACTGAACCTTGTGCCAAGTGTTCCATAACATTTGTGGAGTGATAGGGCAGCTGAATTTATAATGCGTTATCTCAGTTTTTCTAAAGTATCAACCGTAACACGATGATACACAACACTTGTCACAAAGCCCCAGAGGAAGGTCAATGGGCGTCAAGTCGGTCGACCTAGGTGGCCAGGCAAGGGTTCTCCTCTTCCGATCAACGTATTGGGAAAGTTTGCATTCAAGAAGCCATGCACTGCTCCATAGTAATGGGGTGGAGCCCCATGTTGCTGAAAAACCGATTCTGGGGGGAGCTGATCAACAATAAAAGTTCTGCAAATGCCCAGATACACATTCCCTGTGACTGTTGGCTCGATGAAGAAAAATGGTCCAATGACGGAATGTTCTATTGAATGGCGCCAGGATTATTTCCACGATAAATGTTAGTGCGCATGCACATGAGCATGCAACTGTTTTTAAAGCATTGGTGCATAAACTTGGGCAGTTTCTGCATCTTGTCAGATGTAAATCACAACAATATCTTCATCTGATTTTAAATGGTTAGCTTTTATTTCTTGATTCCTCTAAGCGGGATACAGTGTATTATTGTAACAGTGTGCAAATTGTTATTTTGATAAAAGTGCATTCAAATCGCAATTACATGAAAATAAATTTTTCAATCTTTGTTTTATCGAAGCGTGGCTTTCACTTATGAGCCCTTTTTTCCGGCTACTGCCTCAAATTGTGAGTGCCACTTGATTATTTGTAATATTTAAGTAATTAAAGTCAGTACGTCAGTTAAGTAAGTCATTAAAACAGTAACTAATATCCGAGCGATGAAACTCTCTGTCGACGGTAAGAACTGCCGGATCAACCTGACTTGTGAACACCCGTTACTTTAAGTATATTGAGAAAATAAAACAAGAAGATTTTCACATAATAGCCTACATGAATAAGGCCTAATAAAATGTATATCTAGAAACAATATCTCGCAAGGCATTAATCCCTTCTGTTTGTATATGGTTCAGAGACGTGCCGATAGATAACAATGTAAAAACAGTGTCGACAGTCGCGCAATGACCTCGCAGTTAAAGTGACTATAAATAAAAGTGATTGATAACTTATGCACTATAATTAACAAGAGCCAAAGAACCGTAAGTCGACCTCCAGTAACATGGACTGGGTGTAAGGATCTGATAAGACCAACTAGTGGCTCAAAACATGAAGAGGAATATACAGTAGTAATCTATTCTATACATACTCGTAAGTAGGACTTGCTTTATGACATCATTACATTCATCCAACTGCATCAATGTGCATCATTATATCTAGGGCCTACATGACCTACGTTAACGTAAGATTTATTGTCAGCATACCTGAGTATATTTTATGCATAATTGTCGCTCAAGGGACTGTTAGTTGAGTTGGTTCAAATAAGAAATGTGCAATTTAAGACTCGATAACAATAACGTCCAGGCATGCTGACCGACGTTACACCTAGTTAAGATGATTTATAACTGATGTTATGGTCAATGTCTATATATTATGTAACTGTGCAATGTAATATTTGAGCGTAAACAGGTCTGAATTTATAAATTTTTCTTCTGAAAACATAAATACACTTGTGAGTGTAAATTGGCTTAGAATTGCAAAGAAAATGAAACGAAATTTTTTATGAAATCAAAGTGATAATTGAACGGAGTTACGCAACAAGAGACCAAGCGCCAAAAACCTGTTTCGAGATATTGACCATTGAAATAAATCTGTTTTTTATAAAACATTTTATGCAAGAAGTGTTATAACCAGGCTTCGGTCCTGGACACAGAAACGCATGAAGTTCAAAACGCACTGACTATACAGACGTGGACAAATTATTAGACTAAAACATTTTTCTTGGAAATATAATATAATTCGTCATATCAACTATCAGTCTAATTCACAGAGTCTCTATTGTTGTAAATATGATTGTTTACATCTTCTGGTATATTTTTCCAATGATTAAGTATATTTTGTCTGGCTGTGTTGGTACAACTGGTATTTTAATTATATACTGCAGAAGATATTCAACAGTCTGTTCTCCCATGGCCTGCAAGAAGACCGGACATGAACGAAATTTAAAATCTGTGGTCTATACTGAAGAAGAAAGTGAACAAAAACAGGCTTACAACAAAATATGGACTCATTTAATTACTATCTGGTATCTGGCTAAATGATGCTGATATTCAAAGAAAGTGTCAAACTTTGGTTTCCAGCATCCCTGACAAAATCAACATGTTAATAAAGAGTAAGGGAATGTTCACAAAATATTAGTAACTTCTAGACTCAATTTTCTGTTCATTATTTCTGTGCAAAATACATTTTTATTCATTATTTCTGCCGACAAATACAGCTTTGTTGCACATATAATTAATTTAGTCTAATAATTTGTCCACGTCTGTAGTGTTGTGTTGGTCGAGTGGAGTGGGAGATGAAGCGCGTCGTTAATTCGTGTCTCAACATATAAACAGTCCGTCACAGTACAGCACAAAATATATTTCACCCTGTACAGATGCAGTATATACAATACATTCCTAGTGTAGACAATAAATGTCTACCATTAAAGTATTAACGTGAGTTGTAACCTTCAATCAGGTGTCCCTACGCCGAAGCCTGTTACACGTACCGCAGCCAAGCAGCAATAGGCCTACACACAACGGTAATGCACATTACGGACCCACCTGTACTGTTGCAGTCGGGTGACTGCACACGGGTCATGACGTCATTTATACTCCGTGTACTCTAAACCTCATACTGGTTACTCTGTGTCCCTAGGCCGAAGCCTGATTATAACATTCATACTACGAGTATTATAAAAAAATAGTACACATAATACCAAAAAGGCTAACCGCAGCTCTAATGTGCTTAATGTACTTTATCTCTCGTTTTTAATGGAGGAATGTTTATTTTAGTTAAAATGGCCGCTTTCTTATAGGCTTATAGTATATCGTGACTCAGCTATGTTATGTATCTGTCGATTTAAGTGAAGACTCCAAATTATGAAGATTTTCCAAAAAAATTGTATTTACTCTTTCACTTCTTTAGAATGTATATTTTCATACCTCAAATGGATTTAGTTCAATTCTGATTTACAAATATGTTTAATTTCTTTTTAATTAAGGCTGTAAAGAGGCGTGGTATTTAAAGAGCTGTCAAAATTATTTTTTCATCAAAGAATTCTTTTTATAAATTTCTGATTACAAATCTAGTAACTTTTTGTTCTAAAGCTGCCTGAAGTTACTAGATGAATGTAGCGGAGGAGAATTTTACTTTACATAAACATTCATTTTACTTTCAAATCCATTTTTCCGTAGTTTATTTTTCTTGATTAAACTCTAACTTTTTAATCCGTGGCACTACAGCCCATGAAGGCCCCAGATCGACCAGCCGGCTGCTGATCTCACGCCCACATGCCGAAGCAGAACCAACTTTTTATGCCAAATACTATAGTCGCGACTCTGTTATTTCCGGCTAAATTAGTAATCTAGTAGTTGCTACGGCATCGTTAAATAAGCGACTTGAAATATCTGAAGACAATAACAATTCTCTCCTTTCTAGTTCATCTTGAAATTACATTCTTTGTCAATGTCAAGGAATTCTTCTGGAAACGTAACCACGGTCATTATCAGTGGTCGACTAGTTATCATGTTTGCCTTTGTCTCCTTATACGCGGGTTCAATAACGACTGACATAAGAAAATGATGAAAGGGATATGGGGTATGAGAGACTAATATCTAAATGACATTTCATACAAGTTGAGAGAATGTGAAGGCATTTCTTTCCCTTTCTACTTCCCCTGAGGCTGTCAGCGATGGAGCGGTAGCTGTTACCTCTCATACCTACACCCCTCACAGACAAGAAGATAACATATTAAATAAAGTGTATAAGTAAATATAAAATATAGCCATACGGACGTTTGACTATTACATGTTTGAGTACCGGTATATACTTTAGTGCCGATATTACAATATTTTCAACTAATCATTAATTTAATTAAGGAATGTTAGTTTGTGTTATGAAGTCAGGGGGGAGTGACACAGTGCTGATTGTCCCGTTGTGTATGCTTAGAGTAGCAACTAGCAGTGGAGAAAACATTTATCTTCTGCTGTCAGTAGCTTTTAATATCCCAGTTGATATAAACAGCAATAAAAATGAAATATAAATTCTTAGTATAGACTTTCGAAATATAGATTACTGGTACAAATTATAAATAATGAAATTTGTCACTGTGTTAAAAGCCAATTAGTCGAACGTTTTGTCCACACCTGTGGAGTAACGGCTAACGCATCTGGCCGCGAAACCAGGTGGCCCGGGTTCGATTCCCGGTGGGGGCAAGTTACCTGGTTGAGGTTTTTTCCGAGGTTTTCCCTCAACCCAATATCAGCAAATGCTGGGTAACTTTCGGTGCTGGACCTCGGACTCATTTCACCGGCATTATCAATTCAGACGCTAAATAACCTAAGTTGTTGATAAAGCGTCCTAAAATAGCCTACAAAACAAAATCGAACGTTTTTGAGATGGACAGTAGCATCTTCTCCTTCGCTGATGGTAGAGAGTGTGAGTAGAGGGGAAAAGCCTTTCAACCAAACTGAAATGGGGATTATATAGCTCTCGCAAGGAACGATTACCGAAAAACAGTGGTGACGTTACTGTCTGTTTTGACGTGTGTATGTAGGCACGCAGAGGGAGCGAGAGGTACGGGGCGATGGAAGTATTGCCTCTTTCAAGAAGATGAACAGATGGGGACATCGCCTGTGGAAATGAAGAGCGTAGCAAGAGAAAAATTCGAAGCGAATTAAACGCACAACATTATGTTTACGAATAAAATAATGATACTCTGCGAGGGGAACGCTCCATCACTACATAATAAAATAAACGCATTTGGAACAAGACACTTATTTACATGCAGTGGAACTGAAACTAAAACCGTAATGTAACTATCACAACGCAAGACTGATTCTAACGATGTCGTTTCTATTCCCACTGTACTCTTGAATATCATTCAAGTTATCTCGTGACCTTTCCTTTCGCCCGCTCTTCCTTATCGAATTGTTTCGTTCGCATTCCTATCGTCGGTAATCCCTGCTTGCGAGACCTTATAGCAGCCCTGGGCATAAAGGGGAAGGGAAAAGGAAAGGAGATACCCGCGTTCATGTCCTTTTTGCTTACACTGCTTTAGAAAAAGACGCACAGTAAGGGACTGTGCATCAGTGGTGGATTTTAAGCGACCAGCGACATCCGAAAGCTATGATGCCTGCCTTATACATTCCGTCACTCAGCAATGCTTGTCTTCAGGTCTACTCGTATCGGTCCGAAACATAACTGTCTCTGCCGGGGAAGGTGGAGTGGGGAGTTAAGGGATAGTCTGCAGTGAGTCGATTGAGTTATTAACGCCCAGGCCTGATCTATACTAAGTTGTAGATTTTAAGATTGGTTTGAAACACTCTTAGATTACAAGCACTCAGTAATCCTTCTCCGGGACAGCCAATTGACTCACATCACAAGCTAATTTAATACTTACTTAATAATAAACCGTGGCTCTACAGCCCGTGAAGGGCCTAGACCGAACAGCCGGCTGCTGGCCTCACGCCCACATGCCGAAGCAGAGGTGGACGATCATCCAACCAGAATGGAGGTATCGTGTCGTTAGTACGATGATCCCCCCAGCCGTTATAGCTGGCATTTGCAACCGGATTTCGCTGCCTATCGTAGCTCCCCAAGTGCATCACGATGCTGGGTGGGCACCGGTCCCATACACTGGCCGAAATTTCATGAGAAAATTTCTTTCCCCATGAGGACTCGAACCAGCGCGCATTCCGTAACGCGAGTCCTAGGCAGGATGCCTTAGACCACGACGCCACGGCGTGCGGCTTAATACTTACTTACAAATGGTTTTTAAGGAACCCGCAGGTTCATTGCCGCCCTCACATAAGTCCGCCATCGGTTCCTATCCTGTGCAAGATTAATCCAGTCTCTATCATCCTCTTTTACTGTCTCAGTCCCCTGTGAATGGAATTCTCTACCTCAGGAGATTAGGGGCTGCCAGATAATAACCACTTTCAAGAAAAGGCTAAACGATTTCTTACGGGCGCAGTCAAATTGAAGTTATAATTGTGATCGAGTTTAATAATTTAATTTAATTTAGGTATTATTATTATTATTATTATTATTATTATTATTATTATTATTATATAATTATTTTATTGGTGTTGTGAAGGTGAAAAGAATTGTCTTTGTATTATATTAATTATGTATTATATTGTCTTGTGTTGTAGTATTGTATTGCTTTGAATTGTATTGTATTGTATTGTATTAATTATGATATATTCATAGCATTATAGTAATTTTCTATCATACTGGTTGAGTGGAAGAGAAGGCGAATGGCCTTAACTCTGCCAGTTAAAATAAACCATTATTATTATTATTATTATTATTATTATTATTATTATTATTATTATCATATCCCACCTCCCTTAAATCCATTTTAATATTATCCTCCCATCTACGTCTCGGCCTCCCTAAAGGTCTTCTTTCCTCCGGTCTTCTAACTAATACTCTATATGCATTTTTGGATTCGCCCATACGTGCTACATGCCCTGCCCATCTCAAACGTCTAGATTTAATGTTCCTAATTATGTCAGGTGAAGAAAATAATACGTGAAGTTCTGTGTTGTGTAACTTTCTCGATTCTTCTGTAACTTCATCCCTCTTAGCCCAAAATATTTTCCTAAGAACTTTATTCTCAAACACCCTTACTCTCTGTTCCTCACTCAAAGTGAGAGTCCAAGTTTCACAGCCATAAAGAACAACCGGTAATATAACTGTTTTTTAAATTCTAACTTCCAGATTTTTGACAGCAGACTAGATCACAAAAGCTTCTCAACTGAATAATAACACATATTTCCCATATTTATTCTGCGTTTAATTTCCTCCTGAGTGTCATTTATATTTGTTACTGTTGCTCCAAGATATTTGAATTTTTCAATCTTTCCGAAGGATAAATCTCCAATTTTTATGTTTCCATTTCGTACAATCCATTTCGACAACTAGACTGGAAGTGGAGGCGGTTACATGCATCCAATGTGATCACACTTCCAGAGCAAGCTTCTAGGCACTCTTGGGCACGCAGGCGCTTCCATTTTACTTACCAAAGCGTGCCTCCAATGTGACCGCAAAGTTTCTAGGTTCGTATCTTTCCATATTCAAATTTTTGCTTCATCGTGTTTATATTAAAATTTCCATTAATTTTTGTATGGATTTTATGTTTATATTCGTTCATTGATTCGCAAATATTTGCTCACATTTCTTGCATATACTCGACTAGTCGCATTATAATTCGGTATAACCAAGAAATGCTCTACATGTGTCTGATTTCATAAAAGAAGATGAATATAATTATAAAATAAAATATGTTGAACAATTAGACTGGAAACAAATGAATAGACGGAAAAGTGGGGCAATCGATCTTATGACGTGACGCATACCAGTCTGTGAAGTTAGCCTCTAGGCTGGCCGCTGATGGAATCCTAACTGCGACTCTTGCGTAACAGACCTGACGACAGCACCGTTTAAAAAGTAATTATTGTTTAATGACTGACCGTCACGGCTATCACCTAAGTGTGCTGAAGTATGCTTTTCAGATCCTAGGTCTAGAAATGGGTATCATCGAAACATCGCGTTTTCCTGTTTTGAAATCCCTGGGAGGTCGATGAATTTCAATCATCATCATCATCATCATCATCATCCTTCACGAATTAGGCCTCTGTAGGCCTGTTTCGGCCCCATCTAGCAGTCTTCCTGGTCGACGATGTCCTCTAGGTTTATACTGCATCATAATTTTTGGGATTCTTAAATTTTCCATTCTTCTTACATGATCTAGCCAATTGAATTTGTATCTGCTGATTTTTTCTTCTACTGACTCTACTTCTAATTGTTCTAAAATTTCTTCATTCCTTTTTCGGTCTAAAAGAGTATATCCTGCTATCCTCCCGAAAAATTTCATTTCCGTTGCTTTGATCACAACCCAGATAATTGAAATTTTGTACTTGTTCGAGGCATTGATTATTGTGTATTATCTTACTTCTGACTGGGTCTTGTCCTAAAAATGCCATTACTTTTCCTTTTTGTGCTGAAATTTCCATCCCAAAATTTCCATCCAAAAATGTTTTATTTAATGTATATAATCCTCTTTGTAAATTATCCTCTGAATTGGAAATTATGACTTGATCATCGGCATATCATCATTCATGCATTAGGAAATTGATTCCTGTAGCATCTACTGAAATTGGTCCATCCATCTTTTGGCTGGTTTTCCAATATCTCCGAGGTTTATATTTCCAAAACTTATATGGTATCCTGTCCTCCTGCATCCTTGAAATGTGAGACATCCATGTATTTCTGTGTTCTTCTATTTTGTTGTTTAATTCATATATCTCAAGTTCTTCTCTTATTTCTTCGTTTCTTTTATGTTCTATTTTCCTGTAACCTGCTACGCTTCTCAAAATTTCATCTCATTTGTTTGCAATCTAGAGGCATCTTTCTTTGTCATAACACATGTTTCGCTTCCATATAGTAAACTGGGCGTTGACATCACCTTATAAAATTTTAACAATGTATCTTTTATAGCTTTTGAATTCAGGGTTCTTCTTATTGTTCCATTTATGTAATTAAATTTTTCTGTTTTTTCTTTTTGATCATAGTCTCCTTTATAAGATAAGGCAACGATCAAAAATTTAAATTTATTTACCTGTTCTATGATACTCTTTCCTATTACTATTTTAGATCTTACAGGAGATTTGCCACAAAATGCCATAGTTTTAGTCTTATTATAGTTCTTATTTATTTTCCATAACTCATGTACTGCTCTCTGTAGCTTATGAATTTAAGTGAACGATAAAATTCGCTATGAAAAATGAAAAAGGAAGTGAAACTGGAAAACTCTTGGATAAGAATTTTTTATTATTATGATGTACCGAAGTACATATGATATTTTTCGTGTAGGAATTCTGCGTTACCATATGATGAACATTGTTGACCTCTTTTCAAACAATCACAGATATTAACTGTCATAAATTTATATATATATATATATATATATATATATATATATATATATATATATATATATATACGACCAAGTCCTTTACACTCGACAAAATATAGACAATTACTCATTAATAGCCAATATACATGGGCATGATATTAGAAATAGTGAACAAATTAATATTCCATACTGTAGATTACATAAAACTAGTACAAATTTTTCTGTCATGGGGATGAAATTATATAATAAGCTTCCCAGTCAATATTATAAGTTACCAACCAATAGTTTCAAAGCTAGGTTTTATAATTGGCTTTTAATTAATCCTTTCTACTCTGTAGATGAGTTTCTTAACATAAATTCACACGAAATTGTTTTTTAATAAATAAAGTTATTTATATTAGTTACAATTATTATTCTGTTGCTGAGTTTTTCAACACAAATTTGTATGAAATTGTATTTTAATAAATAAGTTTAATTGCAATTTAGTTAGTTTTCTTCAATTTAAAAGTTTCAAATTATTTCATGTTTCATTGCATTACTTAAATTTTACTGTTTCTATTATTAGTGTTTTTAAAAATGTATTTATATGTTTTTTTTCAATGTATTCTGACGAAGCCTAAAACTGTATGTCTAATGGCCAAATAAATTGAATTGAATTGAAGGATGGGTGGAGCGGTGGGGGAGAGAATTTTTTTCCGCTGCACCCATCCTTCATCATAAGAATTTTCTATTTTAATCCGTTACTAAACGACGCTATAACAACTACCAGACTATTTACCCTTGAAGGAGATTGGTGATAATGAAATTGATTTGACGAGACAAGACCGAAGACTTGCCATGTGATTACCTGACATTTGCCTTACAGGAGGAAAACTCCTGAGAGATAATCAACCCAAACTGGAATTGAACTCACTCCCAAGCGCAGCTCCGGATCAGCAATCAAACACGCTTACTGCCTGAGCTACACTTGTGGTTGGTAGAGACGTAGGTTACCTGAAGAATATCGTCACTAATAAAATTCACTGACCTAATTTCTACAACGGAATAAAATACGTTATATAAAGGATCCCACAGAGAAATATAGACTAAAATTAACGAAAAGTCACGAAATACTTGAAAATCCTCTAACTTTGTTAAGAAGTAAGTTTGTAGAAAACTAAGTCTAATAATACAGTTTTGTACGTAAAAGAGTATGATTTATTAATGTGTAAATCAATTTCTGAGAATACGTCACACAGTTGAGTAGCTCATCTACTATCGCTTCGCAACTTGATTCTCACTGGATGTTCCATATTCTGAATTTTGTATAACTTCCTGGACTCCTTGTAAAACCACCCCAGCTTTCACATAGTTCTTTTTACGGACTTTGGTCTACCACAACGTTTTTTACCTGCCATGGAATATATATTTTCAAATTAACAGCAGGTCTCCTAATAGAAACAACAACAATCTAATTTATTGGCTTACAAATACAGTGTTACTATAAAAATGATCTTTCCGATTACAAACTTGAATAACTAGCCTATCGTTAGGAGACACTTAGAAACATTATATTGGTATCAATGGAAAGAGACTAGGTGGTATATGAGATTTCTGGTGTCGAGAATTCCGCTTCCCGAGTACGACATTCCATACGACCAAAGCCGACAAGCCAATTTCTGGTCTCACGTCGACGTATCTCCTCAGAGATAAACGATCATTCAGCGAGTAGTCGGCCTCGGTAGCGCAGTTGTTATAGCGCTGGCATTTTGTGTTCGAAGTTACGGGTTCGACCCCGATCCGGTCGATGATATTTAAGTGTGCTTAAAAATGTGACAGGCTCATGTCAGTAGATTTACTGGCATGCAAAAGAACTCCTGCGGGACAAAATTCCGGCACACCGGCGACGCTGATATAATCTCGGCAGTTGCGAACATCGTTAAATAAAACATTTTTTTTTCAGAGAGTGCGGGGACACTGTTTTCGTATAATCCTCCCAGGTGTTACAGCTAGTTCACGGACTTGAGTTTCGCTACCTACCATAGCTTCCCAAATTAATCACGATGCTGGATGGGCACCAGTCCCATACACTGGCCGAAATTTCATGAGAAAATTGCTTCCCCATGAGGATTCATATATCAGCGTTTATTTCATAAGATCATGACGCAAGTCCAGACATATTTCTTAGAGCAGTCATGTCAATTGATGCCCATAGAGCAAGCGCGCGCTTTAGAGCTCAGGACAGCCTGAGCGCTTTACAGCGGAAAGGAAAGAGACAGACGAAAGAGGTAGTACCTTATATGCCGCTTGGTCGAGCTATATTCAGGGATGGTCAGAACTGATTCAATAGATAAAGGAAAGAAAACTTATTAAAACTGTATCCATGTTAATTTTTAGATTTGTCTGAGAAGTATAAGTGCATTATAAGAATGTAAGTTTTAATTTTAATGCTCATTTTTCACAAGTTTGATTTTTTTATTCAAAAGAAATATTTTCTCAACTTTTTTTTATAGAAAAGTGAAATTTTCAGATATGTGCCTATTTATTTAGTAGCCTTACAGAATGTTTTCGTAAATCTAATGTTTTCGTAAATACGTATTACTGACGATAGTGTATTGAAAATTTTAAAAATATTCGCATGGAAATTGTTTGTAAGGAAATGAATTAACAAAGCAACTACTGTTACATCATAAGCAAAATATACGAGTACGTGCCCATGTGTTGTAAAAATGTCAGCTCTATGGCTTCAGCACATTTCGAGAAAATAATTTAATACTCTGATGATAGGAACTTGCTCACCAATATCACCTTAAAAGCATAATGCGATAAGATTTTTGTTATGGAATATTAGTTATACTTAAAACATATACAGCACCTAGGTAACTTTGCTTTGTACTGTAATATTGTTTTGATTAGTTTATTGATTACTTTTATAAGGCTAAAGGTACAATCAATATCAATTCCAACTTATCATGTCATACTCAATCTCTTTTTTTGGGATATCACTTTCTTTATGAATGATGTGTTTCATCCTCATAGTACAGTATAGTTGTACTACTATGGAATTTATGTGAATATTCCTTCTTAACTCTTTATTATGTTATTAACATTTAAAACACAACTGCAATATTAAGAAATTATTAGTACTTTTGTTTTACAGACAATATAGATAATATTAAACAGAAAGAAGCTATATAAAAATAACGACATAAAATTTAACGTTCCGTTTGAAGTTTGTGCACCACTGTTTTCTTAATCCGACAGGTTGCTTATTCATATACACATCCCTTCCTCTTTCCAAACTTTGCGCTTACTGCCCGCGCACGACGTCAAGGTCAGAAAAATGCACTTGCTTTGACATCACTGTCTTAGAGTATAACGCTACGATAAAATTTTAATTACAGACATCTATTTAAATCATAGAGTTCATAAATTATGTGAGGTGTGTTTTTGAACTTACAAAAACTTTGTTTGTGAAATGCAGAAATCTAACATCTTATTCTCTTATTTGGTGCAAAGTATGTCCTTTGATTGACGACAGTTCAAGAACATAATTGAAGTCCATTTGAACATTTTTATGATTTATACATAGGGGAGAGTCGGGTAGTATCGGACATCGGGTAGTATCGGACAGTGTGTTTCTTTCATCTACCACACGATGATAGTACCTGATTGACATGGTTACGTTTCTGTGATGTCGCATAGAGAAACGTAACCATGTCATTCAGGTACTACCATATGGTGGTAAATGAAAAAAACGCACTGTCCGATACTACCCGACTCTCCCCTAGATATATTTGTGTTATTGTACATGTCGCTTGAAAACTAGCTCAGTCCGTAGACCTGTAAAAAAGTCCTTTCATTAAATGGACTAAACGCGTTTTGGGATCATACTCTTCAATTGCAAGCGATAATGCCGTTGGAAATAAGACATAGAAAGACGTGTTTAGTGTGTTATTGGTTGTGTGATAGGAACAAATTCTGTGATATTTCCGAAGCCAAGCTCAGAATATTTAGCATCCAATAAAATATTGATCATGTAAATTTGACTGCTTTCCAGCCATTTACAGCTCCTACCAAAAGTATAAGGACACTCCTCCATAAGTGATGTTTCACTCCGTCATTCGGAATAATTAGTTAACATGCATAAGTGAACCTGTCACTGAACATAAATACGAAAGTTATAGAATAAATTTAGATGTTTAAAGTAAAAAGAAAAGTTGATTTAAAAATGTTTATGGTATTAAATTTTGAAAAGGAGCAGATAAATAGGCTAAGTTTTAAAGTTTTAATGGTTATTACGATTAGATTAAACATGCACTAAAACCAGTCGTAAGTGCAAGTTTGAACCAATAAATTATTGAGATTTGCGATAAATTAATTAGTTTACAAAATTGTATATTTATTAGGTATAACTGCTTTTGTATATAGATCATTTTTTTAAATTATTAAGTTTGTACTTTTGTGAACTAATATCAATAATTCTAAATTTAAAATCACTCCTGTCATTATACTTATGTGAAACCCTCTGGTGTTTATATAGGGAACAAATGCCTCTGAAAAGTCAAGTTTTTACTGGAAATCCAATCTGTTTATCTTCTAAACTGTGGATTATATAACATTTTTCTGTTATGAAAACTTATTGAAAAATTACATATTTTTTTAGGAAAAATATGAATTAGGGTAAAGGTTGGTAATGTTGTGATACGAGTAATATTGTGATAGTTCTTTTTGAGGATTTATTACAATTTTACTGAGCGAGAGAAGGACCAGTTCTATACAGCAACTTGTCCACGAACATTCTCTTAATACGTTGACTCAAAAAAACCGATCTTCTTTTCGCTCAGCAAAATTGTAATAAATTCTAAAACAGAACTATCACAATATTACTCGTATCACAGTATTACCAACCTTTACCCTATACTTCAGAATGGTTTGACTTACATCAGTGAATTTTGGGATAGAGTTAAGCATATCTGAAAGACTTCTTGTGCAATTATTGCTTTTTTTTTTTTTTTTTTCGTTGTTGGTAACTCTATAGCATCTATTAGATGCTTTATGTTTGTGCTAACAGATGGAGTTACTTGTCAACAATGTGACGCTGAAACGTGTGTTCAGGTTACTGCCCAGCGACAGTCCTGACGTATTTTTATATTGTGATGATTGGTTAATACAAATTATTGCTTTTTGTTTAAAAAAAATTGTGACAATTCGTACAGGCATTGCATTCCAGATTGTTATTTTTTTCTTTAGTAAAATTTTCCATTTTCCAAAATTCTCTTGCACTTGAAATTCGCGGCAAATAGACCCGGGACCGCCACTGTCATTTACACCATAACATTGGGAGTTGATAAGATTGATCAATCAGCTTCTTCCCTTCATTTTTAGTAATCAGCTGTGGAGTTTGCTACAAGTGTGGAAAGATTAGATTTCTTCCTTGAAAAAAAGAAAATAGGTCGAAATTCAGTGAGTATGGATGTGAAGTGGCAGATTATTGGGATGTGGAAGAACGACTTCAGATAATATCTAACTCCATTCCAGAATTTATTGATCTAAATCAACCAATTCTGGAGTAATTAATTTTTCCCCTACAAAATATGTAATTTTTGAATAAGTTTCATAACAGTACACAAATTTTAACTCTATATCACTTTGGAAAACGTATTATGTGTCTTTCACGCGTTAAATTTTGTTACCTTGTTAATATGTTTCGTCCTGATATTGGACATCATCAGAACTGTTTGTTGCTGGTCATGGCGCCTTTTGTTTTGTTTCCTGTGGGGATGTGTTTGTGTAGCGTAACGTGGAGTCAAGGAAGCCAGAAACTAAACACGCTAGAACAATACGAAATATACAAACACACAAAACACATCCAAATGAAATTCTCATCACACAACTCAATTTCAGAACACACACACTCTTTGACTCCACATTACGCTACACAAACACATCCACAGGAAACAAAACAAAAGGCGCTAAGACCAGCAACAGCCAGTTCTGATGATGGCCAATATCAGGCCGAAACATGTTAACAAGGTAACATAAAATTTAACACGAGAAAGACACATAATACGTTTTACAAAAAGACGAATTGTTATATAATCTACAGATTGGAAGATAGACAGTTTGGGTTTGCAGTAAAAACCTGACTTTTCACAGACATTTGGTCCCTGTTTCACATAAGTGTAAGGACAGGAGTGAAACATCACTTATGGAGGGGTGTCCTTAAACTTTTGGTAGGGGTTGTATTCATTTAAGATAATTCCATTACACTACTCATTTTATTGATGTATTTTAATGTCATTTCCCACGACTTACTGATGTGGGCAGGCATTTTCTGCTCTTTTCTTATCAAAACCTTCAAAAGAAGTCGATTAAATGTGGCAGAAGATTTGAGATTACAGATAACTAACACTGAGCCGGAAAATAAAGACATTTTAAGTTAAAATAAGAAAACTGTTTCACATTTGTCTCTGAACTAGGGAAACTTGTAAAAATATACTTGATTTTTTTTCAGTACATATAAGAACATTATGTGAAGAATGTGGGCTACTGAAAGTGGAGTACCAGTAATGTTTTGCTTCACTATTTTTAATATCAACTCCGTTGTAACTGATTAATGAAGACTATGTAATTTTTGAGGACAGTATATTATTATTTAATTCAGATATACAGTCAATATTCAGTCAATTTTGGAAAATATAACAGAAATATCACCACTCATATGAACTTAATATTAACCTCAAAATCTAACCTACCCAACATTGCATTGACGACTTCAAAGGGGTCCCCGAAAATACGGATGGAAAGGGATTTGCAGTGCTAATAAGTTTGAAAACCATTGCTTTAAAGATATTATGAACTACATATCATTCATAATCGACTGTGTTGAAATGGTGCAATAATGAAATTAATTCATAAAGTTAAACTAAAGAAAATGTACTACTAAATATACTACTGACATTTTAAAACAATATGATGTGACATCCAAAGATATTAAAAATATTTGTTTCAATATCTTAAAGAAATCTATAGGCATTTTACATAATCATTTATATAATGTTGAATTTTTAAACTTTCTAAATTGCATATTGTACTATGATTGCTACCTATTGTATTGATTTTTCTCTCTATTCCATACATGCATTTTCTTGAAATTGTTTTCCGAACCTACATGGTCATCTGTTATGACAGGCGGATGTATTAATAATAATAGGCTCATACTCAACAAAACTGATATAAGCTTCTGGAAATTAGATTCTGGTGATTTAGTTCACAACCCATCGGCATCCACTGAACCACTCTTACCGTTCTGTTGCGAACTGTAAGATATTGCCTTTAACTTATTCATCTTTCAATATATACAAGGTGAACAGTAAGTAAAGTCATTAATTTCAAGTGGTTATTCTTTGAGATATTTCCAACAAAAAAGTTCAATACAATTTTGCTTGTTTATGCTTCCTTTTCGAGATAAAAATTGTTTTGTATGTAACATTTCATAGCATGTTTTGGGAAAGCGATTGATTTAATTTCCAATATGCTCAGTCAATTTAAGAGAACGTATATTATTATGATAAATGACTGAAATAATTTTTGTGCGAGATCGTGCGTATTTGCTTGGTTTCCGCACAAAACCAACCCGCGGTAAGTCTAAAATTCCACATTCAGTATTCCCAACCTAACACACATAACAATTTCCCTCTTCTTACCGCTTAAGTGACATATTCATTTTACTGCTTTAGGCTTTTAACATATTATTTTTAGAGACGTTCAATATAGTAATAATTATAAATTGGAAACTTACCACTGCAATTTCACCTAAATTGCACTGTTAATTTTTGTTTTTAAATATTTGCAAAAATTAAGTAAACTCTACAACTCCACTAAAGTTACTGCATTCGTGATGCAAGTAACATTAAGGAAGCCGTGAAAAAATCAACAAGATTCCAGACTCATCATAGACTGGGAAAAAAAAAAGACAGACGTATATCACGGCCTGCTGGAGTATAGTAAACACAGAAAACATTTTAAAGCAACAATGTTGAAGACAGATATATATATATTTTTTTTTTTGCAAAATTACTGTCATTGAACAGAAACCAAGATGGAGATTTCATTGCAACTAATTAGAAATTCCTCTTTCAGGTATGTAATAAACGATCTTCGCACAAAATAATATAAGATACACGAGCGGTATGTTTTCTTTCAATTCTCGGAAATTAAAAAAGCTCAACTACGTTTCGCTTTTTCAAACTTATCCTCGAACATGAAAACTTCAACATACCGCTCTTGTAACGCATATTACTATTGTTTTGTCCTTTAAATGTGCAGAAATTTTATCCGAACAAATGTAACATTGTAAAATTCCTTTGCAGAACAAAAAGTTACACTTGTTCAGATCAAATTTCTGCACATTTAAAGGACAAAACTAAAATTATTTCAATAATGTATTATCATAATACTCTGCTCTCTTAAATTTACTGAGCATATGGGGAACTAAATCAATGACTTTTTCGAAATATGCTATGAAATATTTGACATAGAACAACTGGAAAAGAAAGCAAAAACCAGCAAAGTTAGCCTTGGAGTATGCGACTGTAATATGGTCACCTCAGTTCCAGTCCCATCAGATGCAAATAGAAAGGATACAGAAAAGATTTTTACGTTATTTATATTTTAAAAAGCATCACGTGTCGTCCTATGACAAGCAAATTTCATATAATCAGTTACTTTTTGAATTTAATTATAAAACTTTAAAATCTCGACGATTAATAAATAGTCAAATTTTACTCTATAAGACTGTTAACGGGATATTGAATAACTGTGATTTTCTTAAATTCCTTCAGCTCATGTAAAAAAGAAACAGAATTACGTCATAGGAAACCTTTTGTTATTCCCATTCCTAGAACTGTTTTCTTCAAGAACTCTCCATTGTTTGTTATGTGTAATACTTACAACTCTCTGTCTTTAAACTGTGATTCTCAATTAGATTTCAGTGTAACAGTTGAAAAATTTCATACAATATTAAAAAGAATTGTATTTGCTTAGATATTTAAATTATGAAGAAGTGATTATAATGTTTTTATTCTAGTTTTTAAATAATTTTGCATCATTATATTGACATTTGGCACTATATTAACTGCAATATTATATTCTAGCATCTATTACCTTTATGTATTTTCTTTCTTTCGTTTGCGTTGTTTGTTTTTTTTCTTATTATGTATTTTGTGTATGTATCTGTGTAAGTCACCTGTAATTGGAAGCCTGCTTCTGTTGGTGGTGGATTTAAATAAATGAATGAATGAATGAATAAATAAATAAATAAATAAGTAAGTAAATAAGTAAATAAATAAATAAGTAAATAAATAAATAAATATATATATATATAAATTTAATCCTTTTTCTTTGAAAAATCTCAAAGAACAACCCCCTGAAATTAATGACTTTACTTACGGTTGACATTGTATTATATTTAATGAAAAATAAATACAATTAACACAGAATAATTACATTATAATGTTCTTTCAGTATTCAAATTCCATTTTCCTCGATACAGTTGTATGCCAGAAATAGTCTATTTTAAGTGGGCGCCAAGCTATTATTAACAGTGTGTGTGTTATGTACAGATCCATTCATTAGTAGGATCATGTCTGATGGAAAGGTAGTTGTGACAGAAAAGAAACAAAGAATTTTGTGTCGAATTGAACTGTCACTTCATCAGCAATGACAGTAAAATAGTGGAATGCGAATTACAAGCGAAACTAGACACTTGGAAGCAAAAAGATTTCGAGTACAAGGCGCTTTCTTTCCGCCACAAGAATTCAGAGAATCTTACAATGAACACCGCCAACCGAACGAGAGGCTGATGCAGCGTGCATTGTGTAGCACAATGTGCAATAATATGTGAAATGGGTACGCACGAGATGAAAGAGATTCTACTCTCTCCACGCGATGCAATTGAGCCGAGAACAGCTCGGTCGGAACATTACTTTTCTCGTCATCTTACTCTACGACCTATTTCCACTAACCTGTATGTCCTTGAGAAGCACGACGAACTCTAGACCTCGGACCTGGAGGAAGTCCTTCACGTCGGCTATTAAATCAGGAGGAACTAGAATATCCGCCGAGTGGTTCTTCACCGGCTGGGTCCAGTACATTAGGCCGTCAACCTCCTCTCTTAGAGCCAGTATATCGTTCACCTGCTTCTCGGTCCTCGGAATCACCCTCAGGAGTTGATGACGTTTGTAGCTCACCTTCTTCTTGTTGCCATCCCACTTATCATCAGCCATGCCGCCGTCGAAACTCCATAACATGTTCATACCAGACTCGTAGTAATTGTAGAATTTGCTAAAATAATTCCCGAGCCATGAAATGCCACTGAAAAACCTCCCTTCAGGCGTTTGGACCTTCCTGACGTCGTAATTGGCACGGCTAACAATGCTTCGATCGTATGTCTGTTGCGTAACGAAACACGGAATTATCGACGCAATGAGCGCCAAACAAAATGTCGCAGTAGAGACCTTCCTACACAGCCGCATCGTTTGTTTTGTCAGCTTATATAATAAAACATTTCTTTTCTGATAAACTAATTTTAAAACAGTAACCTCACTTCGATGTCACTCGCTGTGACTCAAGATAATCACACACCAACATTTTTATTATGCCACTTATTCATAGCAACTAACAATCAATCGTTGTTGCCGAATCCGAAATAAAAAACAAATGAATTGTTATTCGCGAACTGGAGATAGCACACTATGAATGTCATCTTTGTCCAAGTATTTTAGAACAGAAACACAGAACTGTTCCGGCGGAATTGTTACGACAGTAAATGACACTGACTAGGAAATGTCTTCTGCTTCTTGTTGTGCGTTCTTACTAGGTCAGAGTTGGACTCGAGAGCTTCTGTTGCCAGTCAATGTTATAAACGAAGCGACGAAGCATAGTAGGCCATCATCCCCACCTCTGCTTTGTTTGAGAAGAACCCCGCGTCCCTCTATCTGAGGAGGAAACACCTATCGGCGCCTGATTAATTAATGCAGGGATTTCCAACATTCTTACTTGAAGCCGGATCTAGCCCCACTGAAAGACAGTTCGTTGAAGATTTGAAAAGAAGATGAAGATTTACTGAAAATTTCTTCTGATTTTGTAACCCTTTATGTTAAATTCTCGTATCGTATGTAGTGTAGCCTTAAAAACAATGCAATATCTTAAAAACAATATACTTTGCATACTTCCACACGATAATAATAATAATAATAATAATAATAATAATAATAATAATAATAATAATAATAATAATAATAATTTATTTAACCTGGCAGAGTTAAGGCCATACGGCCTTCTCTAACACTCAACCAGGAGTAAAACTGCGTTACAAAAAAACACTACAAATTTACAAAGTACACTACAATTTTACACACAAAACTGAATAAGATAATGAGTTTTGGAATAATATTCTGGGAAATTTTACAGATAGTAACAGTATATTCCTACTATAAAAAGAGTAATTAGAATAATAATAATAATAATAATAATAATAATAATAATAATAATAATAATAATAATAATAATAATAGGTTCAAAAACTAGGGAATCGTGTAGAACCATTAAAAAACATCTAGAAATAATGCCCTTGACTTGTCGATATATGTTTTCATTAATAAACTTCCTCATATGTAGAGACCGGAAGTTTAGGCATTATGAATCATTAAAATAGGCAGGCAAAAAGGCATGTAAATAGCTAAAATACGCAATAACAGGCAATTACAAAAACCTTCCACTAGACCCACAACCTTGCACTTTCCACAAAGGGATTTCGGCAGCAAGAAAAGCTTTACCTAAGTCGAATGCAAATTGAGATTTTCGACTCGATGTTGCAGTTACTGTTGGAAGCAAAGAAATCTTCTTCCCAGTACCCTTGGAAAGTGCATTTTTGTTGTACTGATATGTTGTGATATGAAATATTTCTTTTCGTAGTTCACTGACTGTTTACATATTTTGCATGTAAGTACTTTACCGTCAGTACAAAATACGTCGGATCCAAAAGTATTAACGTAACTTTGCAATTTACTGCGTAAAGGAACACTAAATTTCGGCATCTTGCTGCTAGCTACATGAATGTCGCATTGAAAACAGAAAGAAAAATAACCGTTAAAAATAACGTTAAACCCGCACTCATTGTTGCCTTGTCAAATAAACACGAGCGATAATTAAAACGCTTACTGTTATACATTTTTGCACGGCAGCACTCATTGTTGCAAAGAGAATATGAACTGACTGAAAGATAAAATATACATTCGGTGAAGTCACTTTCATTGTAGCGGTTATAGAAATAAATTGAAATATATCTGTAGGCAATTTTTAATAATAAATTAATAAATAATAGATAAATAATCAAATAAAGGCAAAAAAAGTATTTATTTTGTAAATTAGGCACTTATATTAAAAAGGCAGAAAAGGGCAACATAAAACTGTGACGTTTCAATCACAAAGGTACAATTCGTACAGATTTACTTTCAAAATGAAGATAGATTTAACTCATTTAAAAAGGCATTCTGACAAATTTCCGGTCTCTGCTCATATGTAATCGTGAAAACTTTATAACTTATTCAACAGTTCATAGCATAAATACTCGTCAAAAATTACTCATATACTCCATCGGCAAATAAAAAATGAGTGCGTTATATGACAGTAACATTTTTTAATAGACTCCCTATTGATATACAAAATGAAACTCAAAATATAAGATTATAAGGCCAAATTAAAGAAGTACCTAATTTCTCACGCCTTCTATTCTGTAGGTGAATTTATGACATTCAACAATGCTTCATGAATATTTATGTCTTGTATTAAGTATCACTATTAACCCTTTGTGTTGTACTAGTAGACTATATTGTAAAACACTTCTGTATGTATTTCAACTAGACTGTGACTATAATTAAGACTTTTTAGTGCTATTAAAATTCTTCTGACATGTTCCATATAGGGTAAACTGTATAGTGATTGACCACTTAAGCTAATGAATAATAAAACAATGAAATAGCGGAAAACAGTGGTAACTTATTGAGAGAATTTTAAAGGCATTGGGTCAAGTGAAGATTCAGAAACAAATCAAAATCAATAAACAAAAGAAAAAAGAAAATTTTAATGCAAAGATAAATTAAATAAACACAACAAGTCCACTTTTACAGTTATTGACCGTCTACTGCACAGTTATTAACCACACGCTTATTAGTGATTGACCGTCTACTGCACAGTTATTGAATACTCATTTATTAGTGATTGAACAACACATTTTCACAATTTTCACTTTTTTCTTGTCTGTTTCGTTTCTCTTCTTCTGATCTTTCTCATTAAGAACTATTCGCCACCGGCGTAGCTCTGTCGGCAAAGGTGTTTGCCTGCCGATCCGAAGTTTCGTTCGGGCGCGGGTTCAATTCCCGCTTGGGCTGATTACCTGGTTGGGTTTTTCCGAGGTTTTGCCCAACCGTAAGGCAAATTTCAGGTAATCTATGACGAATCCTCGGGCTCATCTCGCCAAATACCATATCGCTATCATCAATCCCATCGACGCTAAATAACCTCGTAGTTGATACAGTGTCGTTAAATAACCAAATTAAAAAAATAAGAAAAGAACTCTTCTCGCTGCCTTTTGTTTCATTTCTTATTCGCTTCCTTTCTTCTCTTGCCTCTTCTTCCATTTTTCTCTTTTGTGCCTTATCAGAAGCAAGTGTGTGTCATTTCTCTGATGTTATTACAAATGGCTTCACCCAGCACTGGACGAGGACCAAAGAACACTTTTCCTTCAACGGGATATTTGTTTCTGGACGCAAAGGTTGCTTTCAGGACACCAAACTTCTTGGCAGCTTCATTTAAATCAAATCCATTGCGGACAGGTTCTGTAGCGTTTCGTAAAGCTTCCCCTGTATAATGCACTTTACCTGGCTTAGGCATTATAATATAGTATCAGTCCTGTAAAAATCCCCATCATTTAACCGATAACATATATAGAATTGGAGCAAATTGGTCATTATTCTAACAAATAATTTATGAACGACCAATCACTGTAGTTTGCGGACATACACTTTATAGTGATTGACCACGGGGCATTTTTATGTCATATAAAAACTTTAACAAAATAATATTCTGTGGACGGAAACCTTATACCTTTTCTCACATTGTGAGTGTAAAAACGAGCACCAGAATTTAAGCATTCTTTGCAGAATAAATAAATGATTGTGTGCATTATTCTTAGCAATTTCTCTAGTTACTTACACTTGTTTACGTTCAGTTGCATTTCCAATCGATTTCAGTCCTCTCAGACAACAGACACTAACTCAGTGGGATGAACAGCGACAACTAACCACAAATAAGGGTTGTTACTAGAGGTATATGCAGCAAAAAGTGAAATCACGATCGTGGTTTATTCACAATATACTTCAAAAAAGGAAGCGGTCAATCACCGTATACTGGTCAATAACTACCTAGTTTACCCTACTAGCTGTGAAGAAATGTACGAATGCCATGGAATATACAATGCAATACAATACAAGCCAATTTAAAACAGATTATGGAGTAGGCTGAATGATCTTCAAAACCTGTCACATTATAACAGTACCGGTGCTGACAAAGATATGTAAGGATTACGTTGTTAGGCAATGAACAAAGAGGTTAAAACCAGGCATCTAGAATAAACGTGTAGGTATTTTAATGTACACTTATATGAATGTGAAAATTATCTGATGTCAATTGAGTAGTCCTATATATTATTGAAATATGTGAGGAATACAACCTTAAGATATACAAGAAGACGAATATAATTAATTTAGAGGCAAATGCTTCCTAAAGTTAGACTTATCTAGGTAGTTGAAAGTGAGAAAATAATAATCGAACAATTATCCCACTTTAAACTTTAGCCGTATTCATAGACATTCTTAGCGCGGGCTTCCGGTGGATTATCAGCGAATTAAACCAGTGTTAGCGATACGATATGATATGAATCCTGTACAAGTAACCAGTCGATAGCCGGGACTAGTTTAGCACGCTCGTAGCGCGGACTAGCGAAATGTCTATGAATAGCACCCTATATGTATTGGACTATGCTATAATGTAGTTCGTATATACAAGGCAAATGAATTTTATCATGCGTTATCCGATGTGTTAAAGAGTAAATTAACCACAAAAAAGAACAAAATTACATATATAAAAGACTTTAATTATGCCTGTTGTAATCTCTGCTCTATGCGGATGACGTGAATATATCAGGAGATAATCCACAAACGATTAGGGAAAACACGGGAATTTTACTTGAAGCAAGTAAAGAGATAGGTTTGGAAGTAAATCTCGAAAAGACAAAGTATATTATTATGTCTCGTGACCAGAATATTGTATGAAATGGAAATGTAAAAATAGGAAATTTTTCTTTTGAAGAGGTGCTAATATTCAAATACCTGGGAGCAACAGGAACAAATATAAATGATACTCGGGAGGAAATATGGGAAATGCCTGTTATTATTCGGTTGAGAATCTTTTATCATCCAGTCTGGTATCAAAAAATCTGAAAGTTAGAATTTATAAAACAGTTATATTACCGGTTGTTCTATATGGTTGTAAAACTTGGACTCTCACTTTGAGAGAGGAACATAGGTTAGGGGTGTTTGAGAATAAGGTTCTTAGGAAAATATTTGGAGCTAAAAGGGATGAAGTTACAGGAGAATGGAGAAAGTTACACAACACAGAACTGCACGCATTGTATTCATCACCTGACATAATTCGAAACATTAAATCCAGACGTTTGAGATGGGCAGGGCATGTAGCACGTATGGACGAATCCAGAAATGCATATAGAGTGTTAGTTGGGAGGCCGGAGGGAAAAATACCTTTGGGGAGGCCGAGATGTAGGTGGGAAGATAATATTAAAATGGATTTGAGGGAGATGGGATATGATGATAGAGACTGGATTAATCTTTCTCAGGATAGGGACCAATGGTGGGCTTATGTGAGGGCGGCAATGAACCTCCAGGTTCCTTAAAAGCCAGTAAGTAAGTGAGTGATGTAACCGTCGTCGTCGCCCTCGGCTGCCAGCTCCGAAATATGGAAAGTATCTCGAGGATGGCACGTCGATATAAATAATTAATTATATACACTGATTAATTTGGGCGCCAGCCTCCTCGAGATTACTCCGGTAGAGGTATGAGATTCCCAGGTCAGCTGCAAAACGGTCGGGACATGGGGTTTGGGAGACGTGCTCGTAGGTTGAAATGATGTAGGCGCACACCAGAAGTTGTTGGTAAGAACAATGAAAACGTTTATTATTATTATTAAGTGTTCGTTTCAGATTAGCAGAAATGCGCGTCCAAGTGTATAATATCTCGCTCTCACTTCCCGCAAGTTGGTATACTAATTTCTGAGTTCACGTAATTATATATTTTGTACTATAAAACACCAGTAATATAACGGACAGTTGATAACGTGATGAGAGGAAAGAATTCAGACCTATAATAATAATGCAACACACGACTTCTTACTACACCCACTAAAAATTTCTAAGTCCGTAAATTGTTATACTTCCGAGTTAGGTTTGCCGAGAATATGTGGAGTGCAACTTCTCCGTACGAGTTGTATATGCCTTCTGTCTATCTGCCAAATCTATCCTCTACTTTCAACCACCAAACATAGAATTTCGCCCTCCTATCTATATATCACGTGTCTCTATTAAGAATCCTGATTGGCCATGATTACACTTACGTCACTTAAGACGCGTTCTTCAAAAATTGTTCGTTAACTAGAACATCCCCCTACTTCCGGCGTCCTGACAATCCTCTGACATATACCAGATCATTTCTTTTGGAACCTGGCTTGGCGTCATCTTACTGACCACCCGCAGGCAAAGTCCATACATTCCCTCATCAGTCAACTCCACGCCTGGACACATGTTTCCTGTCAGCCTGGCTTCCCTTCGGCCTTCCTGTCCACCTGTTACTTCCGTCTCAGATTTTGAAACTAACTTACACGTCCATGCTTCTTACTATCCATATGAGAATATTAACACGAAATACTAATCTAATGAAAATCTCCTTATCCTATACGAGGAACCGTCTCAAATGCCCTCTCATAACAAAGAATATTCCCAAGGGAATATTTGTTGTTATGAGACGCTCCAAAATAATACCTTCGCTACTAGTCTCCGGTGTCCCCTAATTAGTCACACTTGGATACACCTTTTGCTATGCTTATAAACAATGTACAAATTTACACTTACAATTATTACATATTTACAACTATTTACATGTATGAATCTATATACACACCTCACGCCTGCTTACATCTCACACGCCAGTTTAACTGACTTCTACCTGACATATATACAGCATCCAATCGTAACATTCAGGGCACATCCGAATACAATGGCGCTCTCTCACTCACATTCATGATCGGTTCCTTGATACATACTTATACTTATAACATAGAAATAAGAATTATGAACCACAATAAAAAAAAAATACACTAAACAATACACAATACATTTTAAAATACCAATTAACCCTTTATATCATACTTCATACATTAGCTTCAGCCTTGAAAACACATTTACGTCCATAAAACCGAAATAATTATTAACCAGAATCAAAATTATACCAAGCAGTACATAATACTTCTGAAATACTGACTCTATTTATCATATCTCATACACAAGCTGCAACCTTGAATACACATCTCGAATAACGTCCCCTCAATATAGAGGACAACTTTATGTCTCGAACTAAAATGATGGTCTGGCACTTAATATTGATTCTAAAAAAATGGATACATATTCAAATCGAATCATTCAACCTCTACAAATGAATGAACATAAATGAAGTTAATTAAAAAAAATATTCTATCATTATTATTAATCATTATTAATTCTTATTAATATCATCTTTAAATTATTGCCACAGGGAATACTACTTATCGCGTGATCTTATAAGAAAACACACAAAAACAACTAATTCTGAAGGTGGCAGAAAGAAAACAAAAGTAACAAAAATTTTCCCAAGGTTAAAATATTCAGCACTGACATTAGTTCTTGGTTCTAGTTGTTTATACTGCTCAAATACTACATGCACAAAACAAACACATTCTTATTTTTCTTATAATTAAAATCATATTATTTTCAACTTTACACAAATTCTCGTTTATTAACCTGGTACGTCGCCTGGATGTCTATCATGAATCGGATCGTCATTCTCCGAATGGGATCGTCTGCGGCCTTCCTCATATGTCATTGTGCCATTCTTAAATTGACAGTTTACACGTGGAGACACACTTCTCCTCACTTTAAATCTACCAGCATGCTTCCACTTAACTTTTTCTCCTCCTGCAGAAAAATGAGGCCTCCAATAGCCCTTCCTATATTCACTCCTTTGATCGTTGCAGTACCGCTTCCTACTATTGTTAGAAAATCGGTCATTATTGTAGGGTTGTAAACCATGACCGCCAGCACTGTGTGGCCGATCCCTACTCCAACCGTCATTATGGTCATTGCTATTGTACCCTCTGTGGGGTGGGAAGGCTTCTTCTGCCCTCCGCCCCATGTTTGTGATAGTTTTCGCATTCTCTTTCTCGCTCCCAAACTCATAAAACTTTTCGATTACTCTATTTACTTGCTCCTTGAATGCTCTATAACTTTCTAACACCTGGCTCTCTAGCCTGATACTATCCTCGGTTAACCTATACTCCAATTCATTACTATTCTCATCGAGATTATCGTCCAATCCATTAATATCCATAGTTATTTTACTTTCCAGCTCATTATTATTTCCGGCTACCTTAATATTCAATTCCCCAATATTCTCATTAATATCCTCAGCTAATTTACTCTCCACTTCATTACTATTTCCTGCTTTCTTATTATTCACTCCATTAATATTCTCAGCTAACTTATCTTTCAGTTCAGTACTATTTTCATCTAGTTTCTCTTTCAACTCATTAATATTCACAGCTAGTTTAATTTCCACTTCATTACAATTCTCAGCTAGTTTATTACTCAATTCAATGATATTCTTAGCTAACTTATCTTTCTGTTCAGTACTATTTTCAACTAGTTTCTCTTTCAACTCCTTAATATTCACAGCTAATTCAATTTCCACTTCATTACTATTCTCGGCTACCATATTATTCAATTCATCAATATTCTCTTCTAATTTATTATCCAATACATTACAATTTCCATCTAGATTATCTCCCAATTCATCAATATCCACAGCTAATTTACTTCTCATTTCATTACTATTCTCGGCTATCCTATTATCCAATTCACTAGTATCCACAATTAATTTACTTTCCACTTCTTTACTATTCTGGGCTATCTTAATATCCAATTCACTAGTATCCTCAATTAATTTACTTTCCACTTCATTACTATTCTCGGCTATCTTAATATCCAATTCACTAGTATCCACAATTAATTTACTTTCCACTTCATTACTATTCTCGGCTACCTTATCATTCAATTCACTAGTATCCTCAATTAATTTACTTTCCACTTCATTACTATTCTCGGCTACCTTATTATTCAATTCACTAATATCCTCAATTAATTTAATTTCCACTTTATTACTATTCTCGGCTACCTTATTATTCAATCCATTAGTATTCTCAATTAATTTACTTTCCACTTCATTACTATTCTCGGCTACCTTATTATTCAATTCACTAATATCCTCAATCAATTTACTTTCCACTTCATTACTATTCTCGGCTACCTTATCATTCAATTCACTAGTATCCTCAATTAATTTACTTTCCACTTCATTACTATTCTCAGCTATCTCATTATCCAATTCACTAATATCCTCAATTAATTTACTTTCCACTTCATTACTATTCTCGGCTACTTCATTTCTCAAATTAACGAACTGGCTCTCTAGCCTGCTACTATGGCTCTCTAGCCTGCTACTATACTCAGCCATCTTACTCTTCAATTTATTATTAGTTTCTATCATTTCGTTCCTCATCTGATTCATCTGTTCCAATATCCGCTCTAACACACTATTCGACATGACATTGTCCGAACCTCGCGAACTTTCTTTATCTTGGCTAGTACTCGTCCCTGCTGTAGTCTCCATTTTTCCACTTTTAGTTTGGCTCCTTAGCAAAATGTAATATATAATATATCCTCAACAATTCCCCTTAAACTCAAAAACAAAATAAACCCTACCAAAATGAATTACACACATGTACATATATATATGGATACAACAATTGAAATGAAACCCTTTATGCTTACGTATCGACGTCTTCTAGGTTACGCCTGGTTGATCGTCTCCCCCACCGTCCAACGTTGTTCTCAGCTGTTTGGGGTCTGCATGGTGTTGTGGCTGTCGGTCGTTGACACTGCATGATACTGCAAGCTGCTCTACGAACACTGCGTTGGCTGTCGGCTCTCGCGTCGATCCCCACTGCGATCACTGTTGCCATCAGTCGCATTAACCCTGCATCGGCTGTCGGCTCTCGCGTCGATCCCCGCCGTGGTCATTGTTGCCATCTCGAGCCGCATTAACCCTGCGTCGGCTGTCGGCTCTCGCGTCGATCCCTGCGGCGGTCATTGTTGCCATCAGCCGCATTAACCCTGCGTCGGCTGTCGGCTCTCGCGTCGATCCCCGCCGTGGTCATTGTTGCCATCTCGAGCCCGACGTTGGGACGCCAAATTTTGTAACCGTCGTCGTTGTCTTCGGCTGCCAGCTCAGTCGTATATGGGGAGAGTATCTCGAGGATGCACGTCGATGTTAATAATTAATTATATACACTGATTAATTTGGGCGCCAGCCTCCTCGAGATTACTCCGGTAGAGGTATGAGATTCCCAGGTCAGCTGCAAAACGGTCGGGACATGGGGTTTGGGAGACGTGCTCGTAGGTTGAAATGATGTAGGCGCACACCAGAAGTTGTTGGTAAGAACAATGAAAACGTTTATTATTATTATTAAGTGTTCGTTTCAGATTAGCAGAAATGCGCGTCCAAGTGTATAATATCTCGCTCTCACTTCCCGCAAGTTGGTATACTAATTTCTGAGTTCACGTAATTATATATTTTGTACTATAAAACACCAGTAATATAACGGACAGTTGATAACGTGATGAGAGGAAAGAATTCAGACCTATAATAATAATGCAACACACGACTTCTTACTACACCCACTAAAAATTTCTAAGTCCGTAAATTGTTATACTTCCGAGTTAGGTTTGCCGAGAATATGTGGAGTGCAACTTCTCCGTACGAGTTGTATATGCCTTCTGTCTATCTGCCAAATCTATCCTCTACTTTCAACCACCAAACATAGAATTTCGCCCTCCTATCTATATATCACGTGTCTCTATTAAGAATCCTGATTGGCCATGATTACACTTACGTCACTTAAGACGCGTTCTTCAAAAATTGTTCGTTAACTAGAACATCCCCCTACTTCCGGCGTCCTGACAATCCTCTGACATATACCAGATCATTTCTTTTGGAACCTGGCTTGGCGTCATCTTACTGACCACCCGCAGGCAAAGTCCATACATTCCCTCATCAGTCAACTCCACGCCTGGACACATGTTTCCTGTCAGCCTGGCTTCCCTTCGGCCTTCCTGTCCACCTGTTACTTCCGTCTCAGATTTTGAAACTAACTTACACGTCCATGCTTCTTACTATCCATATGAGAATATTAACACGAAATACTAATCTAATGAAAATCTCCTTATCCTATACGAGGAACCGTCTCAGTGAGTAAGTAAGTAATCTATGCTTGTGAGACATGAATATTCATAAAAATAGATGGGAATAAACTAAAAATTCTTAAACGAAACATTTTGAGAA
The DNA here is from genome assembly GCF_040183065.1 of Periplaneta americana. NCBI lineage: Eukaryota > Metazoa > Arthropoda > Insecta > Blattodea > Blattidae > Periplaneta > Periplaneta americana. Next base: position 157,540,785 of record NC_091121.1, read on the forward strand.
AAACATTTTGGAATGGAGAAAAATACACAATAAAGAAATTTACGATTTTTACAATGAACCTCATATTGTGGCCAGAATTAAAACAAGAAGATTGAACATGTGCTAAGAGCTCCAGAAGAACGAAGAGTAAAAAAGGATGTTCATAGAAACTCCGCTAGGGAAAAGCTATAGTAAATCCATATACCTTGAGGGAAAAGAACACTTCAAATATCTAGGTTAAAACATATGGACAAACTGAAGGATGATGAGATTTCATAGCTTATAAGGCTTAATAATAATAATAATAATAATAATAATAATAATAATAATAATAATAATAATAATAATAATAATAATAATAATAATAATGAACGTTGATTCGAGTCTTCATGAGGAAAGAAACTTTCTCTTGAAATTTTGGCCACTGTATGGGATTGTGTTTTATGTTAAGAAAAGAAACATTTTGTTTCGAAAGCTCTTACTTTATTTACAAATAGCTTTTAAGGAACCCGGAGGTTCATTGTCACCCTCGCATAAACCCACCATCGGTCCCTATCCTGTGCAAGATTAATTCAGTCTCTACCATCTTATCCACCTCCCTCAAATCCATTTTAATATTATCTTCCCACCTACATCTCGGCCTCCCCAAACGTCTTTTTACCTCAGGCCTTCCAACTAACACTCTACATGCATTTCTGGATTCGCCCATACGTGCTACATGCCCTGCCCATGCCAAACGTCTGGATTTAATGTTTCTAATTATGTCAGGTGAAGAATACAATGCTTGCAGTTCTGCGTTGTGTAACTTTCTCCTTTCTCTTGTAACTCCTCTTAGCCCAAAATATTTTCCGAACAACCTTATTCTCAAACACCCTTAATCTCTATTCCTCTCTCAAAGTGAGAGTCCAAATTTCACAACCATACAGAACAACCGGTAATATAACTGTTTTATAAATTCTAACTTTCAGATTTTTTGACAGCAGACTAGATGACAAAAGCTTCTCAATCGAATAACAACAGGCATTTCTCATATTTATTCTGGGTTTAATTTCCTCCTGAGTATAATTTATATTTGTTACTGTTGCTCCAAGATATCTGAATTTTTCCACCTTTAAGAAGAATAAATCTCCAATTTTTATATTTTCATTTCGTACAATATTCTGGTCACGAGACATAATAATATACTTTGTCTTTTCGGGATGTACGTCCAAACCTATCTCTTTACTTCGTTCAAGTAAAATTTCCGTGTTTTCCTTAATCGTTTGTGGATTTTCTTCCAACATATTCACGTCATCTTCATAGACAAGAAGCTGATGTAATCCGTTCAATATCCTACCCTCTCTGTTATCATGAATTTTCCTATCATTAACTAATTAATTTATTTATTTGTCTCTGATTCGTTTTATATTATCAATCTTTGTAATTTTGACTTAATATTACATTCTTCGGGTCGGCCTCGGTAGCGTAATTGGTATAGCGCTGACCTATGCTCGAGGTTGCAGGTTCGATATCGGCAGAGGTCGATAGCATTTAAGTATGTTTAAATGCGACAGACTTATGTCAGTAGATTTACTGGTATGTAAAAGAACTCCTGCAGGACAAAATTCAGGCACACCGGTGATGCTGATATAACCTCTGCAGTTACGAGCATCGTTAAATAAACCATAATTTTAAACATTCTTCGGAAATAACGCAGCAAAATATAAAATTATTTATGCCCTCAATCCCCATTTACGGGACAAAGGTCGGTCTTACAGATAGTAGTAGTAGTTTATTAACTTTACTGGCTTTGAGCCAGAGGCCGATTTAGGGTCTTATACGCGCAGGACGCCCTCTCCAGCCATTGTACATAAATAATATAAATATATATTTACATACTGTATATGACACTATTTCTGGCATAAGTGCCAGTAAGTGTGTGAGTGCAGTGATTGGTTTTACTTATTTATTTATTATTAGTTTTTTAATTTAATTTAATTTAATTTGACTTATTTATTTTTTTATTTTGGTGTAGGCCTAATTTGTTAATTTGCGATGCTTAAGGAATGGTGAACGGGACAAGAGTTCGGGGTAAAAGATATCAGTTGATAGACAGCATTAAGGTATTATATGGGGAGATTAAGAGGAAAGTAAGAAATTGGGAAGAATGGGAAATGCTGGGTTTGCAGTTAAAGACACTGCTCTTGGGCAGAACACTGTACATACATACATACATTTTTTTAAGTTTCCCCTTCCGGTGCCAGAAGCGTCTGAATGGTTATGGAAACTTTCATGGTGTAGAGTTATTTTATGGATCTGCCTCTCTGTTGCTGTCGTGTGTCCTCTCAGACAGTATTCAAATTTCCAACACGTGTTTGCGGTTTTGTTTGTGTGTTTTAGTTTGGTGGTTGGGGCTGGTGGTAGTTGTAGAGGAGTTTCTCCAGTGTTGTTCTGTTGTTTGTGTTCGGTGGATTTGCGAAGATGTGTTGTGTATATACGCGATTTACTGCCGAATGTGTGTATTTCCTGATTATTTTGTTTAGGTGTGTGAAGAGTGGCTTTGTTTTTGTCGTAGTGTAAACTGTGTTGTCTCTGGGGCGTCTGTGCAGGTGGAAGATTTGGCGGAGAATTCTTCTTTCGCGGGCTTCAAATTTCAATTGGGTCGTTGGAGGGGCTTGTGTGAGGAAAATGGAGGGATGTATGCATAGGGATCTAACCAATGCTTTGTATAGGTGGAGGAGTGTTTCGGTTATACAGCCGGGTCGATTGATGCCACTTAGGTAGCTTATTGCTCTGGTGGCTGCGTTATATTTCCTCCAGGTTTCTTTAGCTACTTCGGTCCAGGAGAGTTTGGAGGTGAGGGGTATTCCTAGATATGTGAGATTCCGCTGGAGTGGAAGTTGAGTGTTGGCTATTGTGATTGGGTTGTTCTGGAGGACCCGAGTCCGGAGTTTTGGGCGGAAGACGCATATCTGTGCTTTGTCTGTGTTGACTGTGATCCGCCACGTTTTGGTCCAATTTAGATACTGCCTGAGTGTTGTGTAGTAACTTCCTAGCGGAGGGGAGTCGGGGGTGTGTAGCCCAATATGCGATGTCGTCTGCATATTGTGCCAGTCCTACTAGCGGGTTGTTAGGGAGGGGAATATCTGCCACATAGATGTTATACAGAGTGGGAGATATGACACTGCCTTGGGGGACTCCAGCTTCTATTCGGAAGGTCCGAGAAAGTTCGTTCCTTCCGAGTCTCACCTGTCCTGTTCGGTTCGATATGAAGCTGGAGAGCCAACGTGTGATTTCGTGTGGCAGATTTAAGGATGTGAGTTTATATTTTAGGGCGTCTATCCAAACGGTGTCAAAGGCTCTCTTGGCGTCTAAGGCAATAAGGATGCTGTAGTGTCTACGTGTATAAGCCTCTTCAATGGGAGTGAGCACTCGTGTCAGCTGGTCGTGTAGCTTCGCTCCCGGTCGGAATCCGGCTTGAGTGGTCGGGATTAGATTGCGGTTGTGCATATAGACATGTAGTCGTGACACGAGAACTTTCTCCATTAATTTGGCTAATGTTGTTGTCAAACTGATCGGTCGGTAGTTTTGTGGTTCAGACGCTCTTTGCCTGGTTTAGGAAAGAGAAGAATGTGAGAGTATTTCCACCGCTTTGGTGTGTGTCCTAGTCTGAGTGATCCTGTGTAAAGTTCTGCAAGATAATTTAGTGCTTTGGGATGCAGTTGGCGTAGTATGTTGTAAGTGATTTGGTCTGGTCCGGAGGCAGAGTTTATGTTTCTTAGTTCCAATGATATGTCTAGCGGAGTGATGTTGTCAATGAGTGGGTCGTCGGTCGATCGAGGAAGTGGCGCTGGAAGCGGCTCGTAGAAATCAGGATTCTGTGTGATGTGATGCGTAATGTATGCTAGATGTTGGGGGTCGAAAGATGGGTGATTTGGTGTGGTGTGTATATTTTCTAGTGTGCGGTTGAGAAGATCTAGTTTACCAGGCGTGTCGTATACTATGTGTTGTCCGTCGCGTAGTGGGTGATTTGAGTTTGCGTGTTTTCCTCGTATCCGTTTGATCACGTCCCAGAAAAGTTAGGGATTGTGAATTCTATTGTGGTCAAGTCTGTCTATAAATTTTTTCCATCTGTACGCCTCAAAACGTTGTATGGTTTCTCGTACATCCTGTTGAAGGGAACGGTACAGTCGTCTGTCTTCGTCTGCGTGTGTCCGTGTGTATAGTCTGTGCGCTGCTCTCTTTGTCTTTATTAGTTTGATTATCTTTGATGGTAGTCGCCTGCGTGTATCCGTGGTACGTTTTCTTGTCGGTAAGGATATATTCAGTGCAGCTTCAAGCACCTGTACGAACGTTTCGTCGGCGTGGTCTATGTCTTCTGGTTTTGATATGTCGATGTCGGGTAGTGTCAGTGTAATGTGCGTCTTGACCTATGTAGAGACCCGGAGTTGTGGCTATCTCACTGTGACACCATGTCTAATGTCTATGTCAGTTAAGTCCGAATCTAAATTTGAAGCAAAGGTAGAAATTCTGCCCATTCCATTCGCTTGGGAGCCATCATTTCTTTCTAGGGAACTAGTCCTTCTTATACAGGGACATCACTTTATTTTTACCAACATTTTTAACATTAACCTGGCTATACTCGGAAACACTGTTGCCCCCTTCCATTACAGGAGTTTGTTGTTACTAGTGCAATATGTAAACAAATCATTTTACTAGGTATAGGCGGAGAGAAAAGTAGTGTATCCATTTATGTTGTAGGGAAATACGATATTACGATTTTCAGTTTGATCATCACTTTTACGGGATTTATCAAAATACAGTAGAGTAGTAACATTAAAAAAAACTCAGGCGGCTATGTTCGTTATGTAATGTCTACTTTATTTAGCATATTAATTATTGATGTTATCATACAATATAGAGAGTGCATTTAAATTGAGGGGGTCATAAGTAAAGGGCTGTAAGTGCACTTAAGTTACTTTTGAGAAAATGGGGTTTAAATATTTAAGCTTTCGTAAAATCGGTAAAATTTTTTATTTAAATTTTAATGTGTGATGCGATTAAAATATCCCTTTGCCACTAAAATTTTTGATACTTTTGCTTACACTGGATGCACTTAACTCATGTTATTACAAATGTCACTAGCATTCCTTTGCTTCTAGCCACATCAATTAAAAAAAGCTAATCTGAATTTTTAAACAAGTTGCTGAAAATGGTTGCCGTTCATTACAATGCAGGCTTCAATTCAGTACGCATATTATTAAAAACATTTTGAAGCATATTCTCTGAAATTGAATTTGTCGTTTCTTAAATATAATTTTTAGTACGATATTATTAATATAGGTTCTTTCTTCTATAGAAAACGCTATCATATTTATGAAACACACTATACACTGCAGTGTTTACTTCACTGCTTGAAGACTTCGAATGCAACAGCGGCCGTAAGTTTGTGTGTCTGACGGGAGCAAGGACATTAGTGAAGGGGTGAGAGTGAAGTACATTCAGAAATGCAGGTACAATAAAAATGCAAGTAAAAATAAAATGATGTCCCTGTACTTAAGATGTTATTTAAATGCAAAAGCTGTGATAATAATTTTTTCCAGTGGTATAACGGTTACCATTCTTGCCAGTACATTCTAGGGTTAAAAGCAGACCGACGGCGACTTTCTTTTCGAAGCAAGAACACATTTCACTCATAAATGTGCAATTACTAAACTGCATTCTCAGAGTTACGCGAAGATATTTCATTTTATTTCATAAGAATGCTCTTCCAAACTAGTCTGAGGAATTCTACAACATTCTATTATTCATGGCTTTCTATTTGAGGACAATGCACAAACTCCGTTTATTTATAGTTGAGCTGAAATAGCGGCTTATTATAAACAGCAATCGATAAATATTTCTGTGGTAACGATTCCGGTCTATAATAAAATGGACTACTAACCCGGTATTTACATAGGTGAATCGAGAAAATCACAAAATATTCAGAAATAGGCCTGTATCTGAATTACTCTCACAAGTTCACGATTCTTAATAAATTAAACGGCTGAAAATATATGAGAAAAAAAATTATTGAAATGTAGCACCCATTAGTACAGTTAGGAACATTGCGATACTATCGATATAAGTAGGTAACGGTACATTACATGCGATCCTGACTATAATGGTTTGGCATTTATTGATTTTATAAAAGCATTTGATAAAGTGAACAGAAGTTTGTTATTCGAAATTTTGACAAAGGATCAGATTCCAAAGCAGATCATAATATATAATATTTATAACCTTTGTAAATCAAACCTTATTGCAGTAAAATAAAAGAAAACATAACTCATTGGACGGAAATAAACTCAGGAGTCAGACGAGGCTGTGGCCTCTCTCCTTAGCTTTTTAACGTTTATATGAATGCCATTGTGAAAGATTTTAGAGAAATAAAACACGGATATATCACTATTAATAGAAATTTAAAATTAGATGTAATAACGTTTGCAGATGATCTTGTTTTACTAACAACATCTGAAGATGATTTGCAATGGTCAGTACATAATTTAAATTTAATAACTCAAAAATATTCAATGGAAATATCCATTAACAAAACAAAAAAATGGCCTTTTGTGGTAAATACCCAATACCAAGCAAAATTTGTTTAAATAACACAATTTTGGAAAGAGTTAATGAGTTTAATTATTTAGGATATAAACTTTCTTTTGTTGAAAATTTGGATTTATCAGAGAAAATTGTAAAATTCAACAAATCAATGGGCATCATTAATAGAGTTTTAAAACCTTCATTAGTACAAAAATCAACTCGTACTCGTCTTTATATAATAATAGCTAGACCAGTCTTATGTTATGGGAGTGAAGCGTGGACTATAAAGACAAAAGATGAAAGCAGACTAACAGCTTGCGAGATGAGATTCATGCGCCGAACAGCTGGCTACACTAAATGGGATCGAAAGAAAAATGAAGATAGCCTTCAAGAACTTAATGTGTCGTCAATACTGGACTATATCTCCACATATCAGTTAAACTGGAAGGAACACGTCTCAAGAATGGTTTCATCCAGAATCCCTATGGCAATAATGAAGTATCGTCCAAATGGAAACGGTCACTTGGTCGACCTATGAAAAGATGGCAAGAAAATCGCTTTTTCAGGCCGTAACAGTTCTTTTGGGACTAGTACTTGACAGGATGATGATGATGATGATGATGATATTTTACTGATATCGATAGAAATGTAGCAGTATCGAAGCAAAAGTATTAAAAGCTGCAAGAAGAATCGGATTTATAGTTAACCATAATAATTTTTTGTGTTGTGATTAAACAGATAAATTACCTCCTCCTACAGATAAATTGTGGACTTCTTTCCGAAAGGAGATTGTGTGGACGGAAATCATGGCAGAGAAATTTTCTGCGGTGTAAATTAAGTAATATGGAATTCAGTATCGATACCAAGCTTCACTTAAAATGCAGTGTAACCACAGTCTAGTATATACAGTCACGAAGCTTGAGTTGTGAGGGTGCTAAGAACAATAGACTGTGCCGGTACTATTTCGCATTGTCTGTAATGAGGCGATAGTAGCGATCCTAGTGGTTAGCAACTATCTATGGATGCATATTTACTACGTATTGAGCTTCGTGACTGTATATACTAGACTGTGGTGTAACTGTGCTAATGTCCGTCCAGTATTACCAGTAAAATTAGGGTCGTATTAGTGTAGCCTGGTATGGTTTAAAGCACATTATTAAAATAGTACCGCTAGATAATATTAAAATCGATTTGAGGAAGGTGGGATATGATGATAGAGACTGGATTGGTCTTGCTCAAGATAGGGACCAATGGCGGGCTTATGTGAGGGCGGCAATGAACCTCCGGGTTCCTTAAAAGCCAGTAAGTAAGTAAGAAATAGGTTATTCTAAAAGACCAGTCTGTTACTTTTTTTTCTCCTTTTCAGATAGAATAAAAACTGAAGACAATACCCTATCATCGAAGGATCTGCACCAAATTTCGAATGCCTCTTCAGATGTAGAATGATTATTTTAAGAATCCTGTGCTTCATTTGTTTAGTAATTGTATTATTCCTTTCCTAAGAACAAGTTTATATATATATCTGAAGTCTGATTTGTGGAATATGTAGCTAATTGGCGATGTATGCAATGAAGGGAGAAAGGAACTGGCCACCCTACTCCATTATCTCCTGGCCTGGTTGCCTCATAAGTAGTGTTATGTTGGTATCACTTGTGGGGTTCAGACCTGTCTTCGGACAGTTGACTAAACAACAACATAAGTATCAAAATAAAGCTAAAGATGTGTAACTTTAAGCTACACATTTGTTGAAGTAAATCATTACAGTTGTAATTCCGTATTTTTACTAGGATACTGATTGCTACTAGTCACCTGTTTAACAGAGCATCGGACAGTTTAATGCCTGCCATTAAATTATTACGACCACAGGAATGCAGTCCATGCCATTCATTTAAAAGCGGTCATTTCTTTCCAGAGAACTAGTCAGTCTCCTACTCTAGATTTTATTTCAACATAGGAGCTGAGATCAGCATTTGTTTCCACTGATATAATGATTACCGTGCAAGTCATTACATCTTATGTTCAAAAACCTGCGATGATCAAGTTCACGGTCGATAAAAATCCCTAGCGTATCTTCCTTAGGAAGGCAAAATAATTACATTGATTCATAAATTCATCATCACAACATTGCGTTGCCACGAGACTGTTAATCGTTTGCCATTTGTCATTTGTTGTTGGGAGTGTTATGCTTGTAAATTCGCCTTAAATTTTGCGGATTTAAAGAACGTTTGTGATATTGGTGGGCTAAAGGAGATGGAGTATCAAGTGGAAAAAACGAACACTTCCGATATATTTTTTTGAGTTTAATAGACGAGCAAAGGAGGGGAGGTAATTCAAAACATTTGTTGTCCTGTACGAAGAGAGCGTCATTGGAGAAAGCAATGCAAGAAATTGGTACTGTCACTTCCACACAGAACACCCCGTACAAAAGTTAGTGTCCAACCACAAGAGACAATGGGATGAAGAAGGCATTGTGCACTACGAATTGCTTCCCAGAAATGTAACTATAACTGCTGACATTTATTGCCAACAACTCAGACGCTCTGCGAACGCAGTCGAAGAAAAACGACCGGGAAGACTACATCAAGTACTGCTGCTACACAATGATGCACGTCCGCACTCCGCTAATATGACGAAAACAGCTATCCAGGAGTTTAGATGTGAGTTGGTTCCACATCCCCCATACTATTCCGATATTGCACCCTCAGATTTCCACCTTTTCCGTTCCCTATCCAACAATCTACAATGAAACGTCTTTGCTAACGAAGATGCGTTATAAACTTGACTTTATGACTTCTATTTCAAACCAGTAGATTTATTGAAAAGTGCTTCCTTACTTATAATTTTTAAGGAACCCGGAGGTTCATTACCGTCCTCACATAAGCCCGCCATCGGTCCCTAGCGAAAAAGACTCTACGAACTTTTGAATCAACCCAACATAATTTCCTCGTCAAAGGTAACTTGACTAGTGGAAGACGTATTTGTAGACTCTGTCAAACTGCAAAGGTCTGTGCAAATAGAAAACTACGTCACAGCATCGTTGAGAAAGTTTTTAAGAATTCTTTAAGATCCTAAAAGTTTGCTAAACACAATGAGTATATTGAGATAGGAGTACTCAAAATAAATAGTGCTTCTTATTCTTGCACTATGAAAGAAATCAGGGAAATATGGTTGTCGAGGGACATTTGTAATGCATTCTGAAGTTTTTAGTTTGAAATTTGTTATCTGTCACTGAATTACACAGATAATAGCATTAAATGTTATGATTGTGTTGTTATAGATATGGTAGTAGTATTGCTGGTACTGGTGGTGATGAGGATTTTTGTGGTGTTATAGTTGGTGGTGCTGGAAATACTCTTGACAATGATGCTGTTGGAAATGGTGGTGATGATCTTGTTGATGGTAGCTATGGTGGCGTTAGAGATCGCGATGGTGATGGCATTTTTGACGATAGTGATGAAAGTGCTGGTTTCATCATCTGGTGGTATTCTTTTGATGATAGTGATGGTGGGTAGTGGTGAAAATGTTGATGCTGATGTTCGTGGTGTTGGTGTTTGGCGTTAGTGGTGTAATGAGTGTTCCTATTGGTGTTGGTGCCGGTGTCATGGTATAACTTTGATCTTGAAGATGTCGTTGGTAATTGTGACGATGTTGGCGATAGTCATGGTGGTGTCAGTTACGGTGGCGTTCATTTTGGTGGTAGCTGGTGTTGGTAATGACGGTGCTGATATTCATATTGAGGACGATGTGTTGGTATCTGTACTGACTCTTGAAATACGAACTCAGCCAAACTTTAGTATCTTGATAATCAATTACATTGTTGGCTTTGCTCAATTTTCATTTTCTATCCCTTCGCTGCGTTTTCTCTGCTATCTTGAGGTATCGATATTTTCAAATTTACTTTGAGAGACAATGTGTGGATATATATGTTAGGAGTCACTGACGTGGAGTCGGAAAAATCACCGCTCAAAACAACACAGAAAACCACATCGACTGACTAGGCACGAATGTATTAATTTTGGCGAGCTCGAGAGACGGCGTGTATAATACAACTTATTGTATTTCTCCTACTGAGATAGAAGTCGTAAAATAAATATGATATATGGAACTCGCCTTTATTTATCTTCCAAAGCCATGTTAAGAATTGTTATGATCCTTGGAATTCCATCATCCTTGGCTGGACTGCAAGTAGTCGAACAGTTTCGTGTAATAAAAAAAAGTGTTTCACGAAGTTGACAAATATTTTCTGAATTATATTAATGTTATATTATTTTACTAAACTGTCATTCAAAAGGCATTATACAGAGTGTTTCTAAATTAAATCGGCAAACTTTGGGATCAGATAGATAATCTTCTTTCAAACAGTTTTTGTTAAAGAACTCATGGACTGCCTCACTTCCTTTCAGAGAAAGAGGGGTTTATGTCATTACATGGTTCGATCGTAGAGGAAGGGATGGAAGTAATTGGTTACGTGAAAAGTGAATTAACAAATCATTAATGTTACAGGCACAATTTATTGACCCAAACATACAAAAAAACACAAACAAAACAAAGCGAATGTAAAGGAAAAACATTCAATTCAGTGTTAAATTAGAAGAATAGAGCCATTGCTTTACTGCAACGTTGCCAGACAGAGACTAAACGGAGCGGAGCGCTCCACTAGAATCGTTGCGTGCTCCGGTGTTTCCACAGACATAAGCAAGTTCAAGCTCCGATCTAGCTCCACAACCGGTTTTGGAGCTTACAACTCTGACACTACTGCTTTACTATCTCATCACTACAAGAAGTGCTGGAACACACGTCCATTGACTTCCAGACAAGCATTACATCGACGTGCCATACTTTGCCGTACCCTTTCAAAGACGCCAGGCATTTCCCTGATTTCTGCTACTGCGCAGGCAATGCGTATTGCAAGATCTTCTTCATAAACCACGGGTAGTAATCAAATTGGATTAATGCATGATACCGAGCTCAGGGTATAAACAAACCGGAGTGCTGAAGGAGTAAAACAAACTGTGTGGTAGCATTAAATCACTCTTGCACTGAAACGAAGCGTCCAAGTCCATGGGTTCCTTAGTGAAAAGTGTTTGACCCTAAAGTTTGTCGGTCTAATTTAGAAACAGCCTGTATAGACGAAACCATTTTTTTACATTATAGGTTATGCGTTTTGTAACAATCCAATTCCTTTAACAGGTTCCGAATGATATTACCGTTAACGGATCATTTTCTTGAACTACTATTCGGAAGACATAAAAACGAAACTATTCATTGTTGCAGAAGCAGGCGGTAAACATTTTTATGGATGTAAATTAAAGGCATCTTTATGATCTCAAAAAGTAAGCAATTAAATAAGTAGGTAACTAAGTAACTAGAAATTGTAAAATGTTGCGGTCATTAATTTTATCCCAATGAACGTGAAATACCTATTAATAGAGTGTAAAGATGTCTAATATATTTTTGTTTACAGGCTCTAGCATTAAAAGTAACTAAATGACGGCTGAGAAGTGATACCCTGCATCTGTAAATTTTCAGGTGAATAAAAAAGCTATTAAAAATAAAAACATAATAGGCAAACTTTTTATATATGCTGTGCTCCTTTCCAACATCTCCTACTCGAGGACAAAATGTTAGTTAAGTTTATAATTTTGTAAACATAATAATAATGTAGTTAATCTAGTTAAACTAAATTACCATTTTTGTAGTTACGAGGTATCATTTCTTAGCCATTGATAAATGGTAAAATATATTTATGGTTTAAAATAATATTTTAATCAAATTTATCGTCTTTGAAATTCAGCAGTGCTTCCTCCAAGTCACTTTAAGACAGATTATAGCAATGGAAATTCGCGGATGTTTAACAATGGGTGTTCATATTTAGTTACTATTAATCCTTTAAGAAATTCCCTATCTAAGTAATCATCTAACCGGCGTGGGTGGTAAAGACTTGGACTACAATCACAATGTAAAACATAAATAATTTTGTATAGAGGAATTAATTTGTTCCATAAGAACTGCATTCTTTCATTTGCCAGTTTATTATACTGAATACAAAAAATCACTAAGAAAATCGTCTGATTTTATTTGGACAAAATCACCATTGAGTGCTGTGAGTATAAATAAAATACAGTATATTTTTTTTTCCTAATAGTTACTGCATTTCATGTGCATCGTTCCAGTGATAAATTGACTCGTCGATATCGAGCATGAACAAAATCCGTCCAATTGTTTGGAAGAAATCGCTGCACAGAGACAAATAGACAGATGGCATGATGAAAGTCACTTTCTGAATAGAGGAGAGCTGATAACGTGTATCTAAACGAAAACACTGAAATTTACTTTTACATTACCATAATGTTTATTCTCACACTTCTTATATTGAGAAAGTAAAAGGTAACACCTGCAGTTCTCCATACTTCAGTATTGGTCTCATCGTCTGTTTCACTTCATTGTTTATCTTTACTCTCTTTACATTATTAATGTTTTATTTTTGGTAGCTGTCTGGTATTAGAAAAATGCCTAAGTTATTTACGCCAATGAACGTTTTAGACTCTGAAAGAATATGTACTCGAATTATGTAGAATGAAACAGTCTAATGAAGTGTTATATTTAGGTTTCAGTGTCGCAAACATACATTTGTTTAAATACTTGGCATTTCGCGACTGAATGTTGAAGGATATTTTAATTGCTTCGAAATTAATTTTGTCCACAAAAAGCAACAAAGTTAAAATTACAGATATTGAAAAGGTGGTAGTTATTTAAAGAAATTCAAATTATAATTATGGAAATTTCTAAACCTCAGAATAGCTAAAATTTCTATAAACTAGCATTTACTCTTTTACCACAATGTTTTATAGCTACTGTTTATGTAGGCTAATTAGAGAATAGAAATTTCTGAATATTTATAGTACCGGTAATGTTATACAGGGTGATTCACGACTAATACCCGCGCTTCAGGAATCAGGCCTATAAGCCATTTTGAGCATGAAATGTCATATGAACATGGGTCCGATTATTGGCTGTTAAGGAGTTACAACTGAATGAATCCTATGAAAGTAACAGTGATAGAGAACAGAACTAAGAATTATTCACTCAAAGTATACAGAAATATTAATTCAAAATACTGTATTAATCATAAAATAAACATACCTCAGTCTGCAAGCAGGTTTTAAAATATCTCTCCTTCCACTTCAATGCACTGGGCCGCACGGATGTGAATGGCGCGCCCGTACCTTGACACGGCTGTTTTCCCGATGGGCGCAGCAGCGTGTACAGTACAGACAAACGTATCTTCCCCTCTCTCCGTACTTCATGTCACAGTGCAACCTTCCGTTTAATTTACTTCCCAATGATGCCAAAGCATGATTCACAGTATAGCGTTTAGATTTTTACGAATAACGTTCAAATTATTGATAACCGGACTCATGTTCATATGACATTTTATGCTCAAAATGGCCTATAGAACTGATTCCTAAACTGTGGGTCATTAGTCGTGAAGTCCACACCTGTGGAGTAACGGTCAGCGCGTCTGTCCGCGAAACCAGATGGCCCGGGTTCGAAACCTGGTCGGGACAAGTTACCTGGTTGAGGTTTTTTCCGGGGTTTTCCCTCAACCCAATACGAGCAAATGCTGGGTAATTTTCGGTGTTGGACCCCTGACTCATTTCACTGCCATTATCACCTTCATATCATTGAGACGCTAAATAACCTCAGATGTTGATACAGCTTCGTAAAATAACCCAATAAAATAAAATAAGTAAATTAGTCGTAAATCACTCTATATAATGAACCTGATTTTATGAATTTCATATTTCCAGTTATAAAAATATACAGACGTGATAAATATGATACATTTACATGATGTACTCATGGAATTATGGTAGATGTTTTTCAATTAAGGTACTGTTTAGTAAAAATATGGTTTTCATGGTGTTAAAATACATAAGATTTTTCCTGAGGTTCATATATTGTTAATGAATGAAATCACATTCTGCAGAAATACTGGTCCCTGGGAAAGAGGGAGAGAGAGAATATATTGCACAATAATCATCATGGTTTGATGTCTCACTTTCTTATCTTTAAAATACGGAGACAGACAGTTCAGTAGATCGCTTATTAGCAGGCATTTTAAAGTAATATCACGTTAAAACTGTCGTCTATGACATACTTAAAAAAAAGGTGAACTCGTCAAATAGATATGTTGTCCTCTTAAAGAGATTAAAAAAATGTCATGCTGCTTTGTATATCTCTATTCTGGAATCTGCTTCAATGAAACCCAATGAAAATTTCCATTTTTTTCAAGTGATCACTTAGTGATTCTCTGTTTCGTAAAAATTCCAAACCAACTCTTCAACAGCACACTGTATTGATCAAAAGCTATACTCTCCTCTACACCGCACTGGAATGTAAATAGGTATGTTGAAACATGACTAAAGAGAGAAGACTTCCTCACATAAAATCAGATCTTACATTTCATATTTATAGCTTTTGCTGTTTTATTATTACATAAACAACATTGTGTACCTTCCTAATGTCTTGTACTTAACTTTCTAAATCAAATATTATGCTGAGGGATAAACGTTCCTTCTAAACAATCTTGCTTTAGCTGACTCTGGATTGCTCACGTTAATCGGTTCATATGCACAAACGATAGTCAGCGCGGAAATTCGAAATTCCTTCGCTTATCTGTCAGATAATTCTCCCGTGACTGTACATGATATACGAACTTTAATTATTAAGATATGGACAGAGAGCGGGTAGGCACAATGGAAAATGTGTCAAGAACAAAATGGTTTTTCGATGAAGAGTATTTGACACAGAAAGACAACTTTGAAAACGGAAATATAGGCCGACTCAAGTCAGCTAGCATGGGGAACGCCGATTTGTAACTGCAATAAGTAGGAAAGAGAACGACACAGGAATTTAGGAAAGCTATAATTAATGACGATATCGCATAATACAGAAAACTTAGTTGATAATTAATCCTACCTTTAAAATGATACATTTTCTTGTCGAGAAATCACCCCTCATTTGTCAACGTATGATGCGGGCTAATTGTCAATGAAAAATCGTTATCAGATATTCTTAGTCTCATGATCTTGATGCTCAGATTACAATTCTCTATAAATCAGAAGTAGGTATCTTAATATTATAAGCTATATGAGATGCATCACTTAATGTATTGTACATTACTATTAATATAAATTATGAATATATCAGTGATTCCGGTGTTGAGAGATGTTCATCTGTGTTTTCTATATTAGGCATTAGTTTATTACATTAAGATTATGTAACGGTATCTTACATGGTGCAAGTGGTATAAATCAATTACACACGCTAGAGTTCACATCAACAGTTCACTATAGCATACAAACTGCTAACAATTTAATGATACTTTAAGTACCTACAAAGTGACTATTAGAAAATAAAGTGCAAGTCACTGACGAGGCCTGGATGATCTACAATGGTTTCTTCAGCAGCTCTTCCTAGTTGTAAACTCATGAGACGTTCAAAGTAGAATTAATAGAATTTGTACATATGCAGTTTATGTATATGTGCATTGTAATCTATGTGTACATACATACACACATTTAAATGTGTTTGAATATAGGCCTACATATATTTCTCACCTCTTCTGCCCATAACTAAATTCAAGATCCATTGACCTAGATCTTGTTACTTCATATGTTGAAGTGCGATGTTAACAGTCACTGAAAACATAACTGAGAACACTTTTGAAGCCTCAGATATTTCTTCGGTTGAGAACTTTGTAAACAAGATCAAAGTTTTGGGTAGTATTACATTGAAGAAAGAAGACATTGCATTTGAACGCCTCAGATAATACTACATCGTGATGTCATGACATATAAGTTGAGGGGCCGTGGCCTTCTGAATTTGGAAGATTTATTGCCAAAATATACAAGCAGTGGACTGTATAATCATATAATTTAGTAAGCGATGTCAAGAGGCATATTCAGTCGACCCGTCTATATCCATGGTTCGTAGCGTCTCTTGTTCAACTGACGCCAATCTAAATTGACATCACTTCCTGTTTCAACCGTCCAGAATGATCGAAAAGGATCTCAGAATTTGTGACAGTTCTACATCCGGTAGCGGAAAATATATAAACTATCTGTATTAGTGCTGCCACAAGCAGCTAGATCACATACTATAACACATTACACCCACACTTGTCCGAGTAATGTGCTGAGAGCCGAGGTCCAGTAATGCTGTTCGTATTGCTTGTAAGGTGCCTGTAAGTTATTTACACTTAATTTCAGATATATGTAGAAGTTCATACACTCTTCTCTTGCTGGATGACAGAGTAGACTTCAGTAGCAGTATATGTTTCTGGCAATGTATCGAAACAGGACGTCTTATCTCGTCATTCTCATAGACCGTGATGTCTTCTCTACATCTCGAGCAGGTCGAAGGTTTATGGCTGCTTCGTTTATGGCAAGAAGTAACTAAATTTGAGTAGTGAGGTTAGACAACAAAGTTGAAAAGGACAGACAGATCCAGAATCTCTTTTAAGGAACAGAAACAAGCTCTACAACGGTCAATTGCACATCCTTATCAGTTGCTGCTCTGACGGACGGGTCTGGCTTGTTAAGTTCCCTACGAACACTAAGTTTAGTAATCTTATTTGTAAGGCAGAATTGAAGTACTATTGTCTGAAATCTGTAGACCTAGGAGACGAAACAAGTTCTCTGCGTGAGTGGTGAGTCGAGGTGGCTGGACAAATGACCGCTCTGGCTGAAAAGGCATTGCTGGGAAGGACCTAGGGATGATGTCACTTTCTGCCACGCGCATCTTACCCCTTAGCGGCCGCGCGCCGATGCTGCCTGCAACACACTCCTACACTACTATAGTGACGACGCTGTTATTCTCGGCGTGACTCCTCCTCTTTGCTTAAGTCTTAGGAAGTGAAGGCTCTATAAAGCCATTTTTGTTCTTTCGTTGCCGAGCTACCAGACGAGGAATCTATTTGCCATACCGTTAAACATTATCATGTCGTAGCTCCTATGATAATAAATCAAACGCACTGTAATTCAGCAAATAATTGAGCGGGAAATAACGTCCTCATGTGCTTTCTGTGAACGCCAACGAAAGAGACAAAATGGCGGGCGATTATATTAAGTATTTATAGAGCCTTAGGAAATGCATAACTTTATCATCAGCGAATCACAAGACGCACACGTTTAAATGTAACCGACCTGCAACGTGATTGGTTGCCGGAAATAAGAGCGACGGGACTATAAGCTCCGACAATTCCCTTAGCTCCGTCTCCACACAAATGCGCCGGATAGATGTACAGATTCCAGACACGGACTCTCACAACGATGCTTACGGAGAGTGTCTGAAGAGGAAGCCATCGACTGACTAACGTTTGTAAGTTCTAACGTTTTCAGTCGGCTATTTAATAAAGCTGTATCAACTACGAGGTTATCTGCCGTCACGTCGGTGAGATTTTTGGTAGCAAAATTGTAGAATTCGTTGTGGGATTACATAATATTCCCCTTGTAGTCTGGGGGAAAATTTCGTTAAATACCCACACAGGTTTCGAACTCAAGCTCAAGAACAACCTCGGCTCAGTGTTCCACTAGCTTTATAATGTTGGCATGGAATGCACTAGAGCCAGTTTCTTTGACGAGATTTATGGCGTGTCTGTTTGCATACTGTGTACACAACCGTCAGCATTACAAATGAATCGGGGCTAATCGGTCATGGGATAGCCATATTTTTTTAAACTTGTGTATAGTTATGTTGTCAGTATGTTGAGATTGAATCTCGATTCCAAGATTTTCATTTCAGAGAAATTATTTACACGCAACATCATACTCATTCGACTCTCCCTGATCTTGATCGCGCAACATTCTCTACGACAAGAGAGCCTACCTGCTGAGCTCCTTTGTTCTGGTGAGTTATTTTTATTAAAAACTGACATGATATTTAAGTCACTATTCTGAAATTTTCACAGTGGAATCAATACACCCTAAATATAATTAAACACATGTTTTTTCGTCTGTAAAAATGAGGTGCATTTTGTGTTCTTTATTTTTTAAAATTATTTTACGGTGGGTAACTATTTAAAAATTATATAATTTTTTCATTTTAAGGATATTTATAAACAAGGCTCTCCTTTTTCGAATTGCATTGAAATCATTTTTTCATCTTTCTTTACATAGTAAGAAAACTTCAATGAATGAAACCGTATTCTTTGTTAAACCAATATTTTAAATTCTGATTGCTGTCAAACTATGAAAGATATAAGTATCGCATTCCTTGAAATCCATATTTAGAACATACAAAATAACCTACTACAATATTTTTAACTTTTGAGACATCATGGTTCAAAAACATACTTTTTTTTTTTTTTGCATGGAATGACCCCGCTATTATTTATGCATACCTTTAGACCGGACATTCTGTATACTACGTGTTTATCATAAACATAATTAAAACGATAATTACAGTTATTTTATTATAAATAAAACTGTGATAACATCTCCGTACGAAGTTCTATTAGTTGACATAATATATCTGGTTTTTGTCTCTTTCAGATGACCTACCTGTTTTTCCCCAGGACAATTGGCAATCTCAACGGGTTTTCGGCTTTCTTTCAATGTTGATAAAATCCCGGACTTCAGATCAGACTTTATTTCCTGTACTACATTTGCAACTTCATTTATTAAATGCATGCTTTCTTTTCATTGTTAATTTACTTGTCATGCAAGATTTTGAAACTACAACTACGTCTTTATCGATTCTGAAGAAAATGGACTTACCTGATTTTTTTTCCCCTTACCCTTCATACGTGGCTGTTGATAGTGATTCGTCCGTCAGACGGAGATGTTAAGCTAGGTGGCCCTCTTGATG
Organism: Periplaneta americana; assembly: GCF_040183065.1. NCBI lineage: Eukaryota > Metazoa > Arthropoda > Insecta > Blattodea > Blattidae > Periplaneta > Periplaneta americana. The sequence continues at coordinate 157,560,201 of NC_091121.1, forward strand.
CTATTAGACAGGAGTAGGTTACGTGTCGGCACCGGATTTCCCCTTCTCCCGTCCTCATCTTCATCATCCTCACCCATTCCTTACACTACACTTACACCTACACTTACCCTAGTATACGACATAACTCTCCACAGATACACATCATGCACTCGTGGGCCGCCAAAGTGGTGTGCTACTTGAAAATGATACACACTCCTGCCATCTATCCGCAGAATGCGGAACCCGAATCACACCAGTGAAGTGGGTAGGCATTGGATACACATATACATATAAATTAAGCATATTTTGTATGTAAGATGGAAACGAACTGAGTAACAGTATATTATCTAGCGTACTTATGATGCCATTGTTCTACTCTAATGTTTGTCGTGTAAAAATGCCAATTTATGTACAATTGTATTGTTGTTTAATGTTCTAGTATTTCTTAATGATTTATGAAAACATTTTCATGAATAAATATTTTAATTGGATATTTCAAAACAAGGTTACAAACGTGATATAATTAATATTTCAAATTGCAATTTATTCTTTAGAGTAACCTGTTAGATGACTTGTATGTTTTGTTGTTAACATTGGATATGTGGGTCGAAGATATGTCGGCAATTACGGATAGAAACTTGTTTCACGTGTATTGATTTCATAAGAGAAGGAAAGTTGCATGGTAGGTATTAACGTGAAAAATGTTTCTCTTCTTGAACAAAATATTAAAAATTTTCAAACAATCAGAGCCTAGAAATTCAAATTTTTTGTTTTCATAAATTATTAAGAAAATGTAGTTAATTTTATCTTTCGTACTGAAAATACCAAGTAAAATATGTATCTTATATTCATAGAATGGCTTGTAATAAATAAAATAAAATATTAATTTTCAGTTATTTTCTTTTGTTTATTTATATCCAGTTTTGAAATAACGAACTAAGTTCACATTTGCTTTCTGTTTGATGTGACGCTAGATGGATGGATACACAGAGGAACTGCATGACGGGTTCAGCATGATATCTGTAGCGACACGTCCAGCGATAGCCGAAGTTGTCGCTTTCTACCGGGAGGTAATGATTTGTTCACCCAACAGATTTTGAGACTCGTATATGTTCTGTAGATATATGACGTAGGGCAATAAAGATGTAATTTATCTCCTAGATGAGGCGTTGCTTTCTGAGACATGCCTGGGGCCATTCTGAATGTAGGGGATCGAACTGCTACCATCTAGGTGACTCTGCACGGCCTACATACGACTGGATATTCGTCCGCAAAACACACACGCACACACATAAACCGGGGATAGTCGATTCCGTCCCGTGGTAAATTTTCTACCTCAGTTCCGTCCAAAAAGTTTTTGAGTCATGCGTCAGTTCTATTCGAGGGATTTTTGGCTCGCTATTCAGTTCTGTTCTAGAATTCTTATCTTCAATGATAACGCAAACAACAATCCCTGTCCCATTTTGGAAACTTACGACTGTCCGTAACGCAACAAAGTTGTTTGTCTTTATGAACATTACAGATAGGTTAAAAATGTTGTTTGTGGCATCTGTTAGTAGGATTTAAAACCATTAGCCCATTTCTTAAATTATTTACCTAGGTAAAAAGTTATATGGTGGAGCCAGCTTACGAAGTTATTTAGGAAAAAACATATGATACAGTCAACTTCTAAAATTCTTTAGGTAAAACCTTTTATGATAGGCTTACAATCTTGATGAAATTCATTGTATCAGTCCGTCCTTGTTGAAACTCAGCCATTTTTTCACGAAGAAAGAATTCTTTCTCCCTCCTTGCCTTTTAAAGGGTAGAACCGAATAACTACGTAGTTTTGTATAGAGTGTCCCATTTATCTTGTCCATCCTAAATAACTTTGTACTCAAGCACCAAATGAAAAATTGTTTCATATAAAAGGTGTACAACTGAAAAGGGGAAATAATACTGATGAAGAATCAGTCTTGTAGCGTTATATATTAATGAGACACGAGAGCTAATATTGTTTCTTTAAATGGCACTATGTATTTATTATTCAATATTTCAATTAAGCCCGTCCAAAAATGTATCAGAGTGGGTGTTTCTAATAAACAGAACGTTAATAAACGTAACGTTATTTGATGCTTTGACGGCATGGTTCCTGTGCATAATACATACAAAGGAAATGATTTGACTTTAAGTTGTAAGCAATACGTACATTTGATGAAAGAGCGATGGAACGGAGAAAAATTCTCCCCGGCGCCGGGATTTGAACCCGGGTTTTCAGCTCTACGTGCTGATGCTTTATCCACTAAGCCACGCCGGATACAACCCCGACGCCGGTCAGAATCATCTCAGATTAAGCTCCATCTCTTGGGTTCCCTCTAGTGGCCGCCCTCTGCACTACGTCATAGATGTCTATGAACGCAGGACCGAAGTCCATACATGTGTTGAGGTGCACTCGAATGAGTGACTGATTGGCCGGAATCCGACGGTATAGGCGCCGTCTTAAATCACAAAGTGATTTATTACGCATATCATATATATTTTGATGTACCGAAGAACTTATGATATTTCCATGCAGATATTCTGCGTCATCATATGATGAAAGAGTGATGGAACGGAGAAAAATTCTCTCCGGCGCCGGGGTTTGAACCCGGGTTTTCAGCTCTACGTGCTGATGCTTTATCCACTAAGCCACGCCGGATACAACCCCGACGCCGGTTAGAATCGTCTCAGATTAAGCTCCATCTCTTGGGTTCCCTCTAGTGGCCGCCCTCTGCACTACGTCATAGATGTCTATGAACGCAGGTCCATACATGTGTTGAGGTGCACTCGAATGAGTGACAGGTTGGCCGGGATCCGACGGTATAGGCTCCGTCTTAAATCACAAAGTGATTTATTACGCATATCATATATATTTTGATGTACCGAAGTACGTATGATATTTCCATGCAGATATTCTGCGTCATCATATGATGAAAGAGTGATGGAACGGAGAAAAATTCGGCGTGGCTTAGTGGATAAAGCATCAGCACGTAGAGCTGAAAACCCGGGTTCAAATCCCGGCGCCGGAGAGAATTTTTCTCCGTTCCATCACTCTTTCATCATATGATGACGCAGAATATCTGCATGGAAATATCATATGTACTTCGGTACATCAAAATATATAAAATATATAAAAAATATATAAAAAATATGCTTTTATGATAGGCTTACAATCTTGATGAAATTCATGTATCAGTCCGTCCTTGTTGAAACTCAGCCATTTTTTCACGAAGAAAGAATTCTTTCTCCCTCCTTGCCTTTTAAAGGGTAGAACCGAATAACTACGTAGTTTTGTATAGAGTGTCCCATTTATCTTGTCCATCCTAAATAACTTTGTACTCAAGCACCAAATGAAAAATTGTTTCATATAAAAGGTGTACAACTGAAAAGGGGAAATAATACTGATGAAGAATCAGTCTTGTAGCGTTATATATTAATGAGACACGAGAGCTAATATTGTTTCTTTAAATGGCACTATGTATTTATTATTCAATATTTCAATTAAGCCCGTCCAAAAATGTATCAGAGTGGGTGTTTCTAATAAACAGAACGTTAATAAACGTAACGTTATTTGATGCTTTGACGGCATGGTTCCTGTGCATAATACATACAAAGGAAATGATTTGACTTTAAGTTGTGAGCAATACGTACATTGCAGTTACCCAGGGTAGCGCAACCCACTCCACGTAGCTTTGGTTTACAGTAAACACATGAAACCAAATGTAATACTCACTCACTCACTCACTCACTCACTCACTTACTCACTCATCAGTGTTCAGCGGAAAACCAAAGCTATTTCTAATGGGTTACGCGACCTTGAGAATCATCTGCAATTTACTACTTATTATTTTACACCATCTTAAAGCCCATACTATGCACAATAACCATGCCGTTAAGGCACCAATAACGTTCCTCTTATTAACGTTCTGTTTATCAGAATAGCCCATTGTGATACATTTAAGAAAAGGTCTTGAATACGTGGTACCATTTAAAGAAACAGTATTTACTCGTATCTAAGTAATAAATAACGCTACAAAGTTGCCTCCCCATCAATATTATTTCCCCCTTTCAGTTTTACACCTTTGTATGAAACAATTTTTCATTTGGTGCTCGCGTACAATGTTATTTTGGGAGGTCAAGGTAAATCGAACAACCTACAACATGTAGGCGGTCACCCTGAATTCTAAAAGATAGTGGACACTGGAAATTTGAAGAAGGGTTTACGTAGTGTTTTAAAATCACTTAAAAATGAAAACATGTAATATATATATATATATATATATATATATATATATATATTACATGTTTTCATATATATACTATTATCAAAATTGTCACAACTTATTTCAATAATTTAGGCTTAGCAAAGGTGACTGTGTAAAACACACAATGAGTCCTTAATAATATTAAGAATAATTTGTTCTAATATTCTGTGAGGGACGCCGTGTTCCTTTAAAATATTCCATGTATATTTAATTGTACCTCCTCGGCTACCAAATATTAATCCTCTTACAGACCAACCCTCTAGATTGATGTATTTGTTGCTGAAATATGGTATACATGTTTCATATATAGATTTTTGCTCTAAGTCTACCTCAGAAGTCTGATTAATATTTTGCTCAATCCTGATGGTAGGTTCTAGAATTAAAGCCTTCTGTCTCTGGCGATCTATGACAACGATATCCGTTCTTCTGGAGGATCCCGAAGAAAACAAAGAGAAAACTTCTTCATTAACTTCCTATTCGTAATGTAGATGCTGCAGCAATCTACCCTTATGGTGTTAAATATCAAAGGTCCTTCAATAACTGTCTATTTTTTAAACCTAATGCGTAATACAAAAAATTACATTAGGTTACGCACACAAAACACATATGTGACTAGCGCTTTCGCTATTAAGATAGCATCTTCAGGTCTGGTTAGCATATTATTAAGCTTTTCACATAAAGACATAGATGGAAATGTAACATAATGAAATGTAATAAAGTACACGACGTGAGGAAAATACAATATTAAAATAACATTGCAAAAAGGCAAAGTGAAAAATGACTTGAAAAACAAGCGAATGATTGTAATAATTCAAACTTGTCGGACCAACATGCCTTTCAAATCTTATGGTGTTGGTTGTTTCGAAGCAATTCTCCCTTACGGCAAAAACCCAACACGTGTCCAAGAGTTTCGATCTCGCTGGAACCAGGATGGCTACAGCGGTTAGAACCATGTCACGCAGGCGGCCCGGGTTCGAGTCCCGGTTAAGTCTAGATTTTTCATTGAAAAATCCATAGTGACACTTGTGGCGGACAAGATCGCAGTTGGGGTTTTTCTCGGGGTTCTCCCGTTTTTCCCCCATATTAGGCATCTACAGCATTCCGTCGCCATTTCTTCATTTCGTCATCATTCCATAGCATTTCTCTGATCGCCGGCTGGCGACGCACGGAGGGGGCTGTCCTAGGGACTAGGAGGAGTTGCCTGCTCGAAACCTGGGTACGCAGCGAACTTTAGTGTAGTCAACCCGTGTGGGTTTGGGAATGCGTCTATAGTCCGGATCAGCTTACTTAATACCGTAAGGGTGAAACTTAACCATTTTTCCCCCATTACTACATATTCTAGTGCAGGCCTGCACAAGGTTTGCGCTCTCCGAGCCGGCTCACAGCTCATGTGCGGAATGCAGTTTATTAGCTGCGCTCAGTATAAGGGTGGACTTGAAGAAGGGGTGGATCTCGTACAAAATGTACACAGAAGGAAGTACTATTATGAATGCTTATGAAATGAATTCCCGTTCAGTGTTTGCAAAACTATCTTGGACTATTATTAATTAATAAAGAAATATTTATTTTACAGAAGTAATAGAAATTCTATAGCTACTTAAATGTACAATATCATTTTGTTATATTTTTATTTATCAGTACATCAAAACGAGGTTTTATGCTGTTGGCAGCTGAAAGAAACAGTAGCCTACTGATCATAATGAAACATCAGTTACAGATGTTCGATGTCTGCCTTTATTAAAGTTGATTATAGAAAACAGTTGCTCACAAATATAAATGTTAAGTGAAACATAGCAATCATTTTCACAGCCAGCCTGTGTAGTCGTGGGTATTATTGCTAATGTTTAGTCTTGTAAAACTCAGCCAGGCTAGTAGTGTTATTCAAACGATCTTTAGCCCTTAGGTCACATTGAAGATCATAAGTTCGAGCTGTAAATCGTTAAATGTTAAATGTTATGTTCCGTCTTTTAGATTCCTCCATACTGTACTATAGCAGTAGGTAAGCAACGTGAAATAGTTACTGACTGAGAAGAGGCCTACACACTGCACTCCACTAGATAACTGAGTGGTTGTTTAACTCTCCTCTACCTGTCATTCTGACGTATCTTCCTCTCCGTTTCGGCGAGCGGTAAACAACGCTCTCCCGCTCCGAAAGAGCGCGCGCGCTCGTTGAGCGCTGTTTGTGCAGGTCTGTTCTAGTGGATTATGGTGATTTTCTAGTTTGAAGGTTGAATTTTCTTTTGCCAACTTCGTTTCGATTTCGATACTGAGAAATACTACAACTGATAGTGATTTTCTAATTGTTATGTTGATAGCAGGAACAGCTGTTGTCGGTAATGGAAATTATGAAAATTCAAATTGTTCTAGATTTCTGAGCCGATTACTGGAAGCTAGTGAAATTCGAACATACTAATAATTAATTAATATAAGAATTATATTAATACATAATAGTTATTTTATGTGTTGTGGTTACAATTCAAGGTTATAGTCAGATAAGTGTAAATAAATATAACATGTGGTGAGATACATACACTTGGATGAGCGATAGAAAATGCGCATGGAGACAGCAATTATAACTAAAATAGCAAAATTATTAGGAGTAAGTAAGTATACTTAAACATACATTTTAATGTGGCATTCGGTTTTCGGAGTTTGTCATTTTACGTGATGAAACAAAATACGTTTTTAGGTTAGATCTCGTGAATTGTCAACTGTTTAGTCAAAGCAATGAATTTCATGTTGTCAGACAAAATGCATTTTAATATTAGATCATATTAATCTACTAATTTTCAACATAATGTGCGAGAGGTCCAGGTGGAAAATATAGGCCTACTCTTTCACAAATTATTGAACCATTTAGAAAATACCTCCCAACATAAAGATGAGATGTAGTAATAACCAGGGAACGGATTTATATGGACTAAAAATATATGAAATATGTAAATATATATGTAGTTATTTTTACCAAAATATGGAATTAAATATGGATTTTTACCAAAATATGGAATTAAATATGGACTTAAAATTATAAAAAAATGACTATGTACGTTAAATATTGGTACATTTTAATCAAACTAAACAAAAAATATAATGGACGTACCTTATCTTCCAATGTAGTTTCAACAAAACACAATTTTTATTGTCTGTTACCATAACAATAGGTTACAAACATTTCTTTCAAGTGCTGAAAAGTGAATCTTCTTCTATTGTCTCTGAGGATAGATTTATACTGACTAAAAGAGCGTTCGACGTCACAAGAAGTAACTGGTACATAATTCAATTTCACAATGTCTGCTGGGGATAAGTCCAAGTTAATCTTCACTGTTGATTCACCACTCATCACAGCAACAACCTTTTGTAGTTCTTCATATCCAGGGTTTTTTGAAAGTACAGTGTCCACCTTAGCTCTTACTGCATCTGCAACTTTACCTCTACCACGATTCAGTTGTTCCACAGTACTATTTATAATTTCAAAACTTTCAGATAGTGAAAGGTGCCTATTTTGGAGACTTTTGAGCGTTTTTATGATGCATGAAAATGTATGCTGCATGTGAGCTAAGTCATTCTTCACACTTATGTCACAGGTAACTGTTTTCGCAGTATCAATTGAGACTGCATCTTCAGAGTCCAATGCAAGGAGAACATTGTTAATAGAGTCTATATGTTCGGCATAATATTCAACTGCTTCTAGCCATGTACCCCATCTAGTTAAAATTGGCTTTGGTGGCAATGGAATTTCAGGGTACATTTCTTTCAACACGTTAACTCTACTGGGAGCTTTGAGAAATACTTTTTTCACTGATGAAATCAACAAATCTACTTTAGGGAAATTGTCTCTGACCACTTCTGCCACACGATGAAATGCATGCGCCACACAAGTAAAATGAGTCAATTTAGGATATACAACAGATAATGCTTGTCCAGCTTTGACCATATAAGGGGCAGCATCGCTAATAAAGAATAACACATTATCGTACATAATACCCTTTGGCCACAGGATACCCATAGCTTCGTTGAACAGTTTAACTATAGTTTTGTTATTGCACTTTTCTAGAACATCACAATGTAAAAGAATTCGTTCAGAATATTGTTCACTTAACAAACCGATAACTACATTACCAACAAGTCTACCTTCTTTGTCGGGAGTCTCATCAATGGAAACCCAAATTGAACTATCTTTAATTTCATCTCTTATCTTCTGTATTGTCTCATCGTAGATGGATGGAGCATACGTCTTCCTAAGTGTTGACTCATCCGGGATTGTATGTTGAGTATATTTTTCAAGGAATTCCCTGAAGACCTTATTCTTTAGTTTGTAGAGAGGAATATCAGCAGAGATGAGAGAACGGCACAGGTCGATGTTAAACTCAGATCTTACATTCGATGTTGTTGGTTGTGTTAAAAACAATTGTCTCTGCTTGGAATTTAGTTGTTTGTTGGCCTGATGTTTACTAGTTGTAATGTGTTGTTGCACCAGGAACTTTTGTGTAGATGATACTGCACACTGACACAAATTACAAAATAATATTTTATTGTCAGTTGATAAACCATCTTCTTTAAATTCTGAAATGTAACTTGTTAGTTTTGATTTTAAATTGACTGAATGACGTACTTTTGGCATATTTACCGTCTTTATAGTATGATTTACAAAACTGAACCTATGTGTACTCTGACTGGCATTTAACTGTTGAGTTGCACAACTGAAGTCTGTTAAAAATTTTAAATTAAATTAATACAGTTTTGTAACTTACTTTCCCATTGTTGATAGGACTGCTAATTTTCAAATAACTCTGATGTTAAAGGGATTACTGAACATGTGTTTAAATCTCTATTGTTGAAATGTATTTTTAAAAGTTAATGGAATTTTGTTTTGTTTTATTGTTAAACCTAATATAATATGGACTGTTTTATATGAAATATGGAAAATATATGGAAATTAACGAAAATATGTACTAAACTCTAAAATATGGAAAAATATGGAAAATAAAAGTAGGATTTTTCAACCCTACACATTGTGAAACATAAAGATAATGCAAAATATAAATTATATTAGCTTTATAAGTAAATATGTATTTACATATAAATCCTTTCCCTGGTAATAACTAATAAGTAAATAAACAAGACGTCGTTATTGTTAATAGTATATTATTATTATTATTATTATTATTATTATTATTATTATTATTATTATTGTACATGTCATTGTGATTTTATCCTCTTTGGTGATAACTGGTGTTGGTTGGCAACACTGAAGAGACGACCAAATTAGCCTTTTAGGAACTACTCTTACGTGATCCTCACTATAGTTTGAGGGTTAGCGCAATAGATCGTAACAGGTTACAGTGCTAGTCATAGTAACCCCCTCCTGAAAATTCCATTCCACATACAAGCTGTACATAGGCCTAAGTATCTTCTGAGAATGTTTTTGTTGCTAGAAATGATTTTATATTCAGGGCTTAGAGTTTCATGTTGTTCTTATAAAACTTAAACATTGCTCTCTTATTTTTTCTGCCTCTGTGATTTCGTTTCACGTTATTTTTATGCAAATATCTTAAATTAATAGTAGAGAATTTGTTCTGCCAGTGACCCATGAAGAATGGCTTATGTCTATATTTTAATTTTCCGCATCGGAGCTTCGCTTCGATCTGACATATATATTTCGTACAGAATGGAGGCAACAAACAGGGTGTCTCAAACTCGATGTGCACAACTACCTTGTGTTCGATGTGTATTTTTATAAGATTGCAATATGTGTAGTTAATAAACATATTATATAGGTCGAATAAGTTTTATATGATATTCTTATTGAATTTGGTATTCCCAAGAAACTAGTTCGATTAATTAAAATGTGTCTCAGTGAAACGTACAGCAGAGTTCGTATAGGTCAGTTTCTGTCAGATGCGTTTCCAATTCACTGTGGGCTAAAGCAAGGAGATGCACTATCGCCTTTACTTTTTAACTTTGCTCTAGAGTATGCCATTAGGAAAGTCCAGGATAACAGAGAGGGTTTGGAATTGAACGGGTTACATCAACTGCTTGTCTATGCGGATGACGTGAATATGCTAGGAGAAAATCCACAAACGATTAAGGAAAATGCGGAAATTCTACTTGAAGAAAGTAAAGCGATAGGGTTGAAAGTAAATCCCGAAAATACTAAGCATATGATTATGTCTCGTGACCAGAATATTCTATGAAATGGAAATGAAAAAATTTGAGATTTATCTTATGAAGAGGTGGAGAAGTTCAAATATCCGGGAGCAACAGTAACAAATATAAATGATACTCGGGAGGAAATTAAACACAGAATAAATATGGGAAATGCCTGTTATTATTCGGTTGAGAAACTTTTATCATCCAGTCTGCTGTCGAAAAATCTGAAAGTTAGAATTTATAAAACAGTTATATTACCGATTGTTCTGTATGGTTGTGAAACTTGGACTCTCACTTTGAGAGAGGAACATAGGTTAAGGATGTTTGATAATAAGGTGCTTAGGAAAATATTTGGGGTTAAGAGGGATGAAGTTACAGGAGAATGGAGAAAGTTACACAACACAGAACTGCACGCATTGTATTCTTCACCTGACATAATTAGGAACATTAAATCCAGACGTTTGAGATGGGCAGGGCATGTAGCACGTATGGGCGAATCCAGAAATGCATATAGAGTGTTAGTTGGGAGGCCGGAGGGAAAAAGACCTTTAGGGAGACCGAGACGTAGATGGGAAGATAATATTAAAGTGGATTTAAGGGAGATAGGATATGATGATAGAGAATGGATTAATTTTGCTCAGGATAGGGACCAATGGCGGGCTTATGTGAGGGCGGCAATGAACCCCCGGGTTCCTTAAAAGCCAGTAAGTAAGTATAGATCGAATAAGCTGGATTCATAGGCCTAATCCTCATACAATGAGTACGAAACGATCTAGGGACCTAATGATGAATGACCTTATTAAAATGCTTCTTTCTAAACATAGTTGCAGTAATTGTTTTGTTACTATTTCATGGGTTCCTTAAAGGCCATTTGTAAGTAAGTAAGTAAGTAAGTAAATAAGTAAGTAAGTAAATAAAAGTACGGATTATAATACGCGACAGATTTATATGCCTGTAAACATGGAAGGTTTATAGCTGTAGTAAAATACACTAAGAATCATGTAGTTGTTAAAATTAATTCCTGGTTTTAAATGGTAAAGTAGCTTAATAAATATTAAGAAAGGCTCACTTACTTATGACTTTTAGAGAAGCCGGAGGTTCATTGCCACCCTCACATAAGCCCGCCATCGGTCCCTATCCTGAGCAAGATTACTGCAGTCTCTACCATCATGTCCCTTCTCCCTCAAATTCATCTTAATATTATCCTCCCATATACGTCTCGGCCTCCCTAAAGGTCTTTTTCCCTCCGACTTCCCAACTAACACTCTATATGCATTTCTGGATTCACCTATACGTGCTACATGTCCTACCCATCTTAAACACCTGGATTTCATGTTCCTAATTTTTTATATTTCCATTTCGTACTATGTTCTGGTCACGAGACATAATCATATACTTTGACTTTTCGAGATTTACTTCCAAACCTATCTCTTTACTTCCTTCAAGTAAAATTCCTGTGTTTTCTCTAATAGTTTGTGAATTTTCTCCTAACATATTCACGTCATTCGCGTAGAAAGCAGCTGATGTAACCCGTTCAATTCCACACTCTCTCTGTTATCCTGGACTTTTCTAATGACATATTCTAGAGCAAAGCTAAAAAGCAAAGATGATAGTGCATCTCCTTGCTTTAGTCCGCAGTGAATTGGAAAAGCATTCGTCAGTAATTGGCCTATGCGGTCTCTGCTGTACGTTTCACTGAGACTCATTTTAATTAATGGAACTAGTTTCTTGGTAATACCAAATTTAATAAGAATATTATATAAATTTTTTCTCTTAACCGAGTCATATGCCTTTTTGAAATCTATGAATAACTGATATACTGTACACTTATATTCCCATTTTTTTTCTAATATCTGTTGAAAATAAGAAATCTGATCATTACGCCTAAAACCACACTGATGATCTCCAATAATTTCGTCTACATATGGAGTTAATCTTCTCAAAAGAATATTGGACAAACTTCTGTACGACGTCAACAAAAGTAATATTCCTCGAAAGCTACTACAGTTAGTCTTTTCCTTCTTCTTAAAGATAAGTACAATTATGGACTCCTCCCATTATTCTGGTACAATTTTCTTTTCCCAAATAGCAAGTAGAAGCTTATAAATTACTCTAGATAATACGCTTCCACCCTTTTGTATTAATTCTGCTGGAATTTGATCGATACCTGGAGAAAGTCTTGAAGTGAAAAATTAAATATTAAAATGTATTTAGATAGACGTTTTGAAAATAATTGTAATCCAAAAGGAGGACAGATGATGAAGAACATGAAATCAGCGTAACAATATTGAATGTAAAACTGGAGCCCGAATTTGGAATCTACGAGTATAACAATCAGTAAGAGGATAGAGTTACAGGCAATAAGATTACAAAATATACGTACAGGTTTAAATGTTTGTCTTCCTAAACGGGTATGTGAAACATTCGGTATCTCTTTTATTTATTTCAAGTAGGTAATTCTCATAAAACCTGATATTTAATACCTACTTATAATTCTATTTCCTTTATGTTTATTCTTTTGCTTCTCATTTTATACCTACATTAAAGTGACAGTATGTAATAAACACATTTAGTCATCTTTTTGTAGAACGTATTGTGTATTTCTTCCTCCAGACTTTTTGCCAGTGTATTTCTTGGTGTGCATATCTTTATATAGAGTTGTCGTAAGTAATATAATTAATTTCAAGCGGTTATTCTTTGAGATATTTCAAACATAAACGTTTAATATAATTTTGCTCAGTTCTGTTTCCTTTTCGAAATGAGAAATTGTTTTATATTAAATATTTCATAGCGTTTTTTTGGAAAATATATTGATTTAATTCCCAATATGCTAAGTCAATTTAAGAGAGCAGCGTATTATGACAATAAATTCTTGAAAGAATTTTAGTTTCGTCCTTTAAATGTACAGAAATTTAATCTGAACAAATGTAACTTTTTGTTCTGAAAAGGAATTGTGAAATGTTACATTTTTTCGGATCAACTTTCTGCATATTTAAAGGGCTAGGTACAGCTTGCAGCAGTAAAATTGTGGAATTATTCAACATTTTTTTCCCCTCAATTACTGTATCTTGTACAAAAATGAAAATCAGTATGTGTCAAACAATTTTCTTCTGCTGTATGAAAAAAAAAATATATTTTTACGATTAAAAAAAATGATTTACATTCTTGTTTTGAAAATTCAGTTCACTGTGCAGTGATGAAGTGTTTCCCACATAACTTAAAAACTATTCAACATTCTGTGATGAAATATTTTTTATGTATTTATGCATGTCATATCTACAATATGATGCAAGATCACTTCTCTACCTTTGTCTAATAATACTGTCAATGGCGTAGCATGAAATTTTGAGCAGGGGAAGCTAACTCAAGTTGTCTCTCATGCAATATGAGAAAACGTATTACAAAAATACAGTCTTAAAATAAATAGTAGTCAATTTCAAGTCAGCAGTCGAAGATTGGTTGGAACATCGTAAGTAACACCAATAAGGCATGACCTCAAATGAGACGTAATAAAATACGATTTCACGGTTTACACATATCTCTAACAAATAGACACGTATACGTATAACATTAGCTCACTCCCTGTCTTACTTAGAGAAATCACAATATTAGTATCATTACGAAAGTATGCGTCTGTCTTTTGGTTGTGTCCTTCATTGACAGCAAGGGAGTCGGTCATTTGTTTTTTAAATTACACTTTTGTTCGTAAGTCAGTCTTGATAATACATTTGTCCTAAAAAATTCAAGTAAATTAGTGTCAGGAACTGTTATTTCGCTCATTATTTATTATATCAGCCACAATGCACACTAACACTTCAGCTGAACACAACTGACGAAAAGGGATAACTCGGAAACTACTTATTTTAAATGTTAAAGCTAGCTTCTTTTCGAGCCTTGCGACTAGGGTAGTTTAGTTAGAAAGGGATGGAAAATCTGCTGGGTGGATTACACAGAAGAAACCAGTCTGTTTGGGAGCTGGTGTGTGCAGGCTTCTTGTTTACTGCTGCATCACAAATCATCCTGAGCTGCCGCATCACAATATTTAACGCGTAAATATAAATTCTATTAAAATTAATAAATGATTTTGTTCATAAACTGCAGGTTTATTATGACATTATTATTAACTGGGGAAGCTAAGCTTTTTAGCTTACATTGACGCTACGCCACTGAATACTGTGTCAGTGTACCTGTATTTATTTTCCTCAAATTACAACCATTTTTTCTGTGTCAGTGAGAGGAAATCCTCTAATGTTCCTCAAATGATTGTCCCTGGTATAAGCAGCTGATGAGTGAATGTCAATGCGCTTTTCGTTTCTTCACCCCCACTCTTTTCCCCTCGTAACTTCACCGAGTAGATATTCATTCCGTAATTTACGTGTGCCTTTCGCTAACCCACGACGAAGCCAAAGATAAGAGACCACTTTTCAACCCGTGGAACAAAATCTAAACTTGCCCCATATCAGAGCTGTTGAGGAATCGGTTCGAGACCTCCTTAGCAGGGAGCCGACCTACGAACACCCACGAGGTCGCCCATTTCATTCGTCGCCTCGGCCCTCATAAGGCCGCAGGAGCCGACGGTATCCAAGGAATTATATTGCAGCATCTCCCAAGGTCAGCTATGAAGCGCATAGATTAACGGTAAACATTTTCAATAGTAAGAATTTTCACTATGTTCAAAGTCTATTAGTCGAACGTTAGTAAGGTAGACAGTAGCAGCTTCCCCTTCACGGATGGTAAAGAGTGTGAGTAGAGGGGAAAGCCTATCAACGAAACTGAAATGGGGATTAGTATATACAGTCACGAAGCTTGAGTTGATGAGGGTACTAGGAACAACAGACTGTGCAGGTACTGTTTCATATTGTATGTAATGAAGCGATAGTAGCGATCCTAGTGGTTAGCACCTACCTATGGATGCATATTCCCTACGTATTGAGCTTCGTGACTGTATATACTAGACTGTGCTACAACCACTACTTCGATTAGTGATTGTAGTCTGTCACTAGTGTTACGGTGGCTGAGTGGTCGGACCTACAGGCTGTCACGTAGGTGGTCTCCGGGTTCGAGTCCCAATTAGGCCTCGAATTTTTCACTGAAAACTCTATAGTGGCATTTGTGGCGGACAAGGTCGCTGTTGGATTTTTCTCAGGGTTCCCCCATTTCTCCATTGATTAGGCATTAAATCATTTCTGCTAGTTCGGGCACAGTTAGAGTTGCCTCGCAACTCGAATACACAGCGACCCTTAGCGCAGTCAATTGGTGTGAGTTGGGATTACGCCTATCTTGGGGAACAGTACAATAGACAGAGAAGTTTTCCGTTCTTTAAGACCAGGTAGGCCTACATAAAATAAAAATAAAAGATAGTGTGGAGTTGATACGACGTTGGACCTATATTTTCAACGACATAGGACATCAAGTCGACATTGAACACATCCATATCATAGGAAGAATCAGAACAGGCCGCTGTGGCTTTTATTGTTGCGTACGCGAGACCCACAAGTAACTAAACTTATCAAATGTCGACCGTTTTTAAAGTCATTTATAGTTTGGCGTTTTAAATGTATGGACAGCGGATCCTGCAGAGAGCGGGGTTTAATTAAAAACCGTGCTGATGAAGTATAAACGATGATCAGGAATTACTTGACCTCGCTCGTTAGACTGTCATAAAATAGCCTCAGGTCTCTTGTTCGCAGTTAGTGGTACAGATATCTACTGATCCAGATTCCTGCAGTTGGTGTTGAGACATAGTTGTTGAAGCAGAAATCTGATGCAGCGTTTTATAGTTCCCAGAAAATGTAGTACACGGAGAAAACTATTTTGTAATTCAGGTAAGATATTCAGAACCGATCAGAAACAAGTTAAATTTATGATTATTACTCTCATCACCGCTGCCTGTTTCTCTGGCAGATTTCTTAATCTGTCATAAAAAATGGGAGCGAAATGAATCAGATGTTCATAGTGATGTAGATTCCAGCCCATAGGCGGAGAGAGAACCGTTCCCTTGGGGGAGGGGCAAAGTAAAACCATAGAATCCCCATATAACGGGGTTATGGGGAACATCATTTACCTTCTCCCCCCCGTTACAGCTTGACCGTGGTACATTATATCGGAATATGGTCATTTATTAAAGGTATTTTCGGGGGGCATGTTTCTTATAGGATACCTCCATTCTGGTTGGATGATCGTACACCTCTGCTTCGGCATGTGGGCGTGAGGCCAGCAGCCGGCTGGTCGGTCTAGGCCCTTCACGGGCTGTAACGCCACGGATTATTATTATTATTATTATTATTATTATTATTATTATTATTATTATTATTATATATGTTTCTTATAGTGTTACATCCATACCCGCGATGTTTCGGACCGAGTTGTATAGGGTCTACTACAAATTACAAACTGTAGGTCTACTACAAATTATAATAGGGCATAACTTAAAAAAATCTCCCTCTTTTTCTCTTTCATGCAGAAACATACGCATGCATAAATAAAAATGCATAACAGTGCTAACAGAAACTTTTTTTATATGAAACTGACCTTCCTGAAGATATATGAAATGTAAACTCTAATTATTTTATGTAATCTCGTCTTTAAGTTTACACATTATACCAGGATCACTTTTCTTTTTTCTGCATTGTTGTGCAGTATGTTATTCATATTTCTCCAAGTGGCGGCCTGAACACCTGCAGACTTATAACACATGAGTACAGGCTGTTACAAAAGAAACATTACAGTGCTTCCATTCCTCAAACGAGGTATAGGAATTCTTATACATTCAGAAATTTAAAATAAATATTATAGTCCAGACACATGATCTGAAGACATTAATTCATAAATTTAAGCACGGAAACTTAATCATAAACAAAAGCAGAATAGATCTTTTGAATTCAATATTTTTTAACGTTAATAGAAAAAAATAGTTCAGACAAGTTTGGGGAGCAGTGCCCCCCCCCATCTCCCCAATAACTCCGCCTATGTATGAGCCATCTACTTTGAATGAACTTACAAGCTACAGGGACATCACTTTATTTTTACTAACATTTTTAACATTAACCTGGCTATACTCGGAAACACTGTTGCCCCCTTCCATTACAGAAGTTTGGAGTTGCTAGTGCAATATGTAAACAGATCATGTTACTAGCTATAGGAGGAGAGAAAAGTAGTGTATCCATTTATGTTACAGGGAAATATAGTATACGATTTTCAGTTTGGTAATTACTTTACAGTATTTTATAAAAAAACAGTAGAATAGTAACAATTTTTTTTTACAAACTCAAGTCTTCAGACGGTTATATATATTATGTAATGTGTACTTTATTCAGCATATTACTAACCTAATTTATTCCCGAGAATTTTGTGAGCACTTCCGTAAGAAACCCCAATTTCTACAGCTAACTTCTTGACCGACTTATTAGGACCTCGCTGCATCCTTCCTCTAGCATCTTCTACAACATCTTCTGTCACCTTTGTTGGCCATCTTACACTTTTCTTCCTTTCTGTACACTCTGTTGCTCTAAATTTATCTACCAGATTAATGACATTTCTACGAAAATATTCCGTAGTGATATAATCAGGAAATTGTGGGGGAGGGGGAAAAACTGTTGTTCACATTCGGTTATATTGTAATTCCAGTTTCCATCATCGTCCTTCATACCTACAAACAGTAAAACAAAACTCTTGTTTAAATAATGCTGTTAAGTACCGTACCATATTACAGGGTACCGTACTTTCGGTAACTCTAATCTTCACTTGTGCTCAGTCCACACAGATAAATTCAGTTATGCTACACACCATACTTGTGTGAAAATAAACTTCAATAATATAAGCTTTTTCGTCTATAGAAAATGCAACATATTTCTGAAACACACTGTACTCTGTACTGTTTATTTAACTGCTAGCAACAGCTGCCGTAAGTTTGTGTGGCTGACGTTAGCAAGGACATTAGTGAAAGGGGTGGGAGTCAAGTACATTTAGAAACGCAGGTACAATAAAAATTGAAGTAAAAATAAAATGATGTCCCTGTACAAAGATCACAATAAATTGAATTAGATAAAAGTTAGAGGAAAGTTGGGTGGTATCGGACATCGGGTAATATTGGACAGTGCGTTTCTTTCATCTACCACAGATGGTAGTACCTGAATGACGTGGTTACGTAACTGTATGCGACATCACAGAAACGTAACCATGCCATTCAGGTACTATCATCTGGTTGTAGATGAAAGAAACTCACTATCCGATACTACCCGATGTCCGATATTATCCAACTCTCCCCTATGTGTGTGCAAGAAGTACTTATGAATTAAACAGTAAAATACTATGCACTATTAATTAAACAATGAGATACAACTGTAGCAAAATAAAATTTATATATATATATATATATAATAATGTTAGATAATAGGAATAAATTATTATGAGACAATTGTGAAAATACAACACTATCAGGATGCATGTCCAAAGAAGTTACATATAGTCAGTAACCATTAAAGTTGATATAATTAGACTGGATTGCTAAGAGGACTATCCTTTATTCTTCTTTTAAAAGTATTTATTGCCTTGCAGCTCCTAATACTTTGTGACAAGGAATTCATTGTTGCGAGGTGGAGACTGTAAAAGATGGGTAACAAGATGTTCTATGAAGAGGTATACTTAAGCCTCGAATTTTCTGAACAGGTGCAAGCGTCGGTTCATAAAAACCAAGGCTTTAGCGTGCCACAGATAAGTGTTTTGGTATTTACATCATCGTTAGGGTATAAATAAGAGAAAGGAGACGAAAGGCAATTTGGTGACGAGATGAGGTGTGCAGAATTCGAAAGAGTACAACTAGAGAGTATAAAATTCTACTACATTCTTTCAGTTGGAGCCACGGAAGACTTGCGAAGGATGGTAATATGTGATCCGAACTTAACAGAACGTCACAATAATCGAACTGCGGCATTACTAGGGTTATACGAGGCGCATCCAGAAAGTAAGTTTCCCAATTTTTTCCCCTTGAAAGTAAACGTAATTTGTCGTGTCAATTGCTCATGCGTAACAGATCTATGACATATCAATAATATGCCAGCAGGACAGATCCCGCCTGGTGCCAGTAGCGTGACGCAGTGGTCCGAAATGGAAGCTCTTATTCCTTCTCCCGCCGCCTGCGAGGTTCGGTCGGTGATAAAGTATTGCGCCAATTGAAATTCATCGGTAGCTCTGTCTGGTCTATGGGCCGAACATCATGAGTAAGCAGATGGTGCGTCGCTAGTGTAGGCAGTTTTCCGAAGGTCGTCAAAGTGTCCATGATGAAGAGCGTAGTGGGCGACCGTCCCTCATCAATGATGATCGTGTTGAGCTGGTGCGGCAGTGCATCATGGAGAACCGTCGCTTCACGATTACGGAGCTGAGCAGCCATTTTCCGCAGATATCGCGATCTTTGTTGCATGAGATTGTCACTAAGCACCTGCTGTTCAAAAAAGTGTATGCCAGGTGGATGCCGGAAAACCTGACACCCGAACACAAAATGCAACGTTTAGGAGCAGCACTGACATTTCTGCAACGGTATCACGATGACGGCGACGAGTTCCTCGACAGGATCGTCACGGGCGATGAGACTTGGATTTCGCACTTCACTCCGGAAACCAAGCAGCAGTCAATGCATTGGCGGCATAGAGGATCTCCGGTCAGGATGAAATTCAAACAGACGCTGTCGGTAGGCTACGGAAAGTGATGTGCACGGTGTTCTGGGACGGAAGGACATTTTGCTCATTGACTTCCTTCCAAGAGGTGAAACAGTGAACGCTGACCGTTACTGTGAAACACTGCGAAAATTGCGACGTGCCATTCAAAACAAGAGGCGTGGAATGCTTACTGCAGGTGTTGTGCTCCTCCATGACAATGCTCGTCCACATACGGCTCGGCGCACAGCAGCTGTTTTGACGGAATTTGGCTGGGAGTTGTTTGATCATCCACCCTACAGTCCTGGCCTTGCTCCCAGCGATTTTCACGTTTTCTTGCACCTCAAGAAATTCCTGTCCTCCGGTGAGCGTTTTGGCAACGAAGAAGAGCTGAAGACGTCTGTCACACGCTGGTTCCATTCACAGGCGGCAGAGTTCTACAACAGAGGGATACAAAAGTTGATCCCACGATACGACAAGTGTCTCAATTCTTATGGTGGCTATGTTTAAAAATAGCTGAAACATTGCTGTACCTGTTGCCAATAAATGTTTTCCTGAAAGTGTGTGTGTGTTTCTTTAAATAGGGAAACTTACTTTCTGGATGCGCCTCGTAATAGGGTAAGTTTTAGTTGCTGGTGCAAGAAGTTTCTTAAGCGACTCAAACAGTGAACAGAGAAACAGGTTGTTTTTATTGTTTCTTGAACTAGAACATTCCAATTTAGATTATTATCGAAAAATAAACCAATATGACAATATTATTCCGTTTCTTTCTAACAAAAATTCTGACAGATTGATTGTATTATTACTTCTATTTGTGCTGAAGTGTTAGACGTAGAGAAACTTCTTTTTGTTTTCAGATCTTCTAATTTTTTTTTTCAGTGTTTGGTATTCTCTATGCATTCTCTAACCCATTCAGAAACTTCCTCCCGCCAGAATTAAATCAGACTTTAGTGCAAACCCTCGTACTACCACTGTTTGACTATTTCGACATAATACTTACAGACTTGACAACTGACCTTTCGAACAAGCTGCAGCGTGTGCACAATATGAGTGTCAGATTCATCAGCAATGCTCACAAATTTGACCACATTACACTCTCGTTCAAATCTTTATCCTGGCTGCAACTTAGTAACCGTAGAACACTTCATTCGCTGTCTCTTCTGTTTCGAGTTCTCCACACTTCTACTCCAAATTATCTTCGTTCCCAGTTTAACTACTTATTCTCCAATCACAATCTAAACACCAGGTCACAGGAGAGCCAAATCCTAGCAATTCCTGCCCATAGAACATCCCACTATTCATCCTCTTTTACTGTCTCAGTCCCCCGTGAATGGAATTCTCTACCTCAGAAGATTAGGGGCTGCCAGACAATAAACACTTTCAAGAAAAGGCTAAACGATTTCTTACGGGCGCAGTCAAATTGAAGTTATAATTGTGATCGAGTTTAATAATAATTTAATTTAGGTATGACTATTATTATTATTATTACATAATTATTTTATTGATGTTGTGAAGATGAAAAGAATTGTCATTGTATTAAATTAATTATGTATTATATTGTCTTGTATTGTAGTATTGTATTGTTTTGAATTGTATTGTATTGTATTATGTTATATTCACAGCATTGTAGTACTTTTCTGTCATACTGGTTGAGTGGAAGAGAAGCCGAATGGCCTTATCTCTGCCAGTTAAAATAAACCATTATTATTATTATTATTATTATTATTATTATTATTATTATTATTACATAATTATTTTATTGATGTTGTGAAGATGAAAAGAATTGCCATTGTATTAAATTAATTATGTATTATATTGTCTTGTATTGTAGTATTGTATTGTTTTGAATTGTATTGTATTGTATTATGTTATATTCACAGCATTGTAGTACTTTTCTGTCATACTGCTTGAGTGGAAGAGAAGCCGAATGGCCTTATCTCTGCCAGTTAAAATAAACCATTATTATTATTATTATTATTATTATTATTATTATTATTATTATTATTTAGAAATTTTAATGTTTTCAGTTTTTCTTAACTTACTTTAGTCGTAGAAGTGACAGAAATGTCTATGATAGACCTACATACTTAATCCTTGCATTTGCCCTTTGTCTATACTCTACATAACTACTGACTTATAAATATAATTAGGGGCACCCGATTTTCGCGAATGACAAAAAGAGACTCGTTCGTACCTATGAAAATTTTAACTCTCTTGATTCAATTAGCACAAATTCGTGAAAAAAAAATCATTCGCCAAAATCGGAGTCCCTACTAATAATCTATTGTCCTAAAATTTCTTATTTTTCCTAGTATAGTATGGGTGTGTTGTTTTCATGAACTAACGGAGTATTATGTTCACAGTTCGATGGAAAATGGAGTGACAAAAACAGTGTAGACGCATACAAAAATGCTAACACAAGATTTTTCAAATTGAATTTTCAAAGTGGTCCGAAACCAAAATGCTCCTACCGGTCAGACTGGAATGAGGATTAAGTCATTTAAAACAGAGACGTCGTGCGCGTGTCGAAAACGGAAGCGCTATGTTTTGAATGTTTCCTGGCTATAATTATAGTATTTGAGTGTGTTAAACGTAGAGCTGATAAGTGGAAAGATACCGTATTTTGTATTATTATTACTATCAAATCCTGGTTAGGGACAAGTTATCTGGTTGAGGTTTTCCCTCAACCCATTAAGAGCAAATGCTGGATAACTTTCGGAGTTGGACCGTAGACTCATTTCGCCGGCATTGTCACCTTCATCTCACTCAGGCGCTAGATAAACATAGCAATTGATAAATCGTCTCAAAATAACAAAAAACTATTATTACTAGTATGATTTGAGAAATTCTCCCTGTCGAACACCTTTTGTTTTTGGAATCGTTTCAGTATTTTTATTTCAAAATTAAATTTGTGCAATATGATTAGAATATTATACAATGTATTATAAATAATTTCATTTAATCCATTAGTTATATTGTGTTGCTTTAAGAGTTTTAACACAACTTTGAGTTCTGGATTATCAAGATCTTTTCAAGATCTAAAAGCAAAAATACCGGTTTATTATACTCTGAAGCAATACTGGGCACCAAGAGCGATTTCTATCCTCTCACGGGGTGCCATACGACTTCTCTTCAACCCCTTTCTTCCCCGCCGAACACCGCGCAGCGTTGATGTCATGATGGATGAATATTAAACGTTCCCGTTGAGAGTTTGGATTCGCTCTCGGTGCCCAGACCTGTAAAGGATAATGATTACTAATAACTAGACAGTGGATGCGGGATGACTTATCGTTGAATGTAGGTGCACATTTACTATATGTTACATTTTTTTCATTCAGACCATTGGCTCAACAGGTTTTAAACGTAAACAGACGACGTCAACATGCTACTGTATCTCCGTACAGTCAGAAGGAAAAGAAAAATAACGTACTGTAGTACATACCTTGCAAGGTTCAGTCCTCGTCATCATTGATGCAATTACCAGCGTTGCAGTAAACGACGGTATATTCTCGTAAGTTGTCGAAGCTGAATCGTCTTCGCCTATCGCTTAAACAGTTTTTGTATCGAGAGAATTTCTGAAGAAAACCTCTAAAATGGGGATCACTCAATTCTTTAGAGGAATATTTGTACTGAGAATCATGTTGCACATGTCGTTAGACCCGCACAACTAAATGATGATGATGATGATGATGTAGATGGTTCCTCAGATTTAATTTCAACGCAGGTCCCGTGCGATGTACTGTTGCAATGTTTCTCTATAGCCTGAGTTGTTCTGGTTTTTATTTCAATTTTACATACATTACACACGATATTGTCTTCGTTAATACATAAACTGTCACTCTCATACTTCTTAATTGCATTTCGTATCTCTGAGCGAATTTAACGTTTTGCCATTATGAATGGATGAGCACAACATATTCAACGCGTACTAAACCCCATTTCAGTTTGGTTGATAGGCCTTCCCCTCTACTCTCACTCTCTGCAATCATTGAAGGGGAAGATGCTACTATCCATCTTACTAACGTTCGACTAACTGACTTTCAACACAGTGACAAATTTTATTATTGGAAATGTTTACCGGTAATTTATATTTCAAAAGTCTATACTAAGTGTTAATATTTCATTTTATTGTAGTTTATATCAACTGGAACATTAAAAAGCTACTGACAAGAGAAGATAAATGTTTTCTTCACCGCTAGTTGCTACTCTACAGCTTACACAAAGGGACAATCTGCACTATGTCGCTCCCCTTTGGCTTCATAATACAAACTAACATTGCTTAATTTAATTAATTGTTAGGAATACTGTTAGAATAACACTAAAATATACTCTAACATGTAATTGTCAAACATCTGTGTGGCTGTATTTTATATCCACTTCTGTACTTTATTTAATATTTTATTTTATTACATGTACAACTTGGGGGGTGCAGGTATAAGAGGTAACAGCTACCGTTCTGTTACTGACGGACTCGGGACAAGTAGAAGGGGAAAGAAATTACTTCGAATCCTCTCAAATTGCATGAAATGTCGTTTAAATACTTAAGCAGGATAACACAATTGCGTTGCAATGTTACTATGAATAGATCGGGGTTCCTTCGCTTTGTACTCTGCTGTACTCGCCAGGTACACAAAAGACGGACGGCGCGGCACGTGCCATATACTCTGATACGAAACAACTTCACTTTTCCTTAAGTCATCCCGCATCCACTGTTTACTAATAATGTTAATTAGCAACCTAATATACTAATCAGAGGTATTTGTGCGATGAAACTGTCTTCCATATGTTCGAAAGCCCAGTATCAGAGAAGCTGTATTTCTAGCGTCACATCAAGAAGACTTCCGCTCGCAATAGCAGCCGCGACTCTTCCAGTCTGCTCGCTTTTTGTGTTGCGTAACATGTGTAGTATTTGTAACAGGACGGAGCTTCGAAAAGCAGAGCAGTCTGCATTACACAATTCTTACTAGTATCTGGGGTAGTAGTCCAGCATTTCTTCATTAATATGTTAATATCCATAAGTAAATAAACAACAAATAAGTGCATATATTTATGTTAATAAATGTGTTATGTGAAATAAATATGTTATGTTAATATATATATATATGTATATATGCTATATATATATATATATATATATATATATATATATATATAGCATATATACATATATATACAGGGTGTTTAAAAATACGGGGCATAATTTCAGGTATGTATTTCCCACATGTAGACAATCAAAATAGTTCATTACAACATATGTCCGGAAATGCTTCATTTCCGAGTTATGGCCTTCACAACATTGAAATTCACCGGAACGTTTTTCTTTCCGCAGGTCATTGCCGTCAAAGGAGACAGTAAGGGGGCACTCTGATAGTTCATTCTGAGGCGAAGGTTACATTCAGTGTTGTGTAGGCGTTAGACTGTGCGACATGTATTCAAATCAAGAGCTGGCAGAGATACACTTCATGTACGGTAAGGCGGACGGCAATGCTGCGCTGGCTCGTCGTTTGTACCAGGAGAGGTACCCACAGCGACAATGTTCAGATCGGAAGACATTTGTACGTCTCCATTACCGTCTGTGCGAGTACGGTATGGAAAATTTAACTCTCCTGGTTTGGGAAGGGGACGACCAAGATCTACAACTCCAGAAGTACAGGAGGAGATTCTGGAGGCTGTGAACATGACTCCTTCTATCAGCACACGAAGGGTAGCGTTGCAAGTCAATGTTCCTCATACGACTGTCTGGAGACTGTTGAAAGAGTATCAATTGTATCCTTATCATTTGCAACGTGTACAGGCCCTGTCACAGTAGATTACCCTGCACGAGTTAGGTTCTGTCAGTGGTTCTTGCAGCAGTGTGGTGTAAATCCGAACTTTCCTGCCTTAGTATTATTTACAGATGAAGCACAGTTGACACGAGATGGCATAACAAATTTCCACAATCAGCATGTATGGGCGTATGAAAACCTACGTGCAACTGTTCCATCTCATCACCAGGTGCGGTTCTCCCTCAACCTGTGGGCCGGTATCATTGGTGATCGATTAGTTGGACCCCATGTACTTGTAAACAGACTTACGGGGCAGGCGTACACAAACTTCCTGGAAAACACCATACCTCATGTTTTAGAAGACACTCCACTGATCAATCGTCAACACATTCACTTCTTGCATGATGGCGCTCCTGCACACTTCAGTCTTACGGCTCGCCGGTACTTGGATCGAAGGTTTCCTGATCGGTGGCCCAATTGCTTGGCCTCCACGCTCACCTGATCTGAACCCTATCGATTTCTATTTGTGGGGATATTTAAAATCATTGGTGTATTCGTCTCCGGTGCCTGACATGGAATCCCTTCGGAATGGAATTGTGGCAGATTGTGAGGAAATACGCAATACTCCTGGAATTTGGGATCGTGTTCGCAGGGCCATGAGACATCGATATGAGGCCTGTATTCAAGCAGGAGGTGGACATTTTGAACATCTGCTGTAAAGGCAACTAACTGCGGAAAGAAAACCTTTCCGGTGAATGTCACTGTTTTGAAGGCCATAGCTCGGAAACCAGACATTTAAGACATATGTTGTAATGAACTTTTTGTATTGCCTACATATGGGGAATACATACCTGAAATTATGCCCTCTATTTTTGAAACACACTGTATATATATATATATATATATATATATATATATATATATATAATCCTACTTTTCACGTGCGATATTATTCTTCTCTAGTGTTAATATTATATTATGTAATTCCATTGCCGCTGCAATTTAAATTTTAGTTCCTATTTTATTTTGCTTATTTATTTTTATTATTATTATTTTCTTTATTTCTCTTATATTAATATTATATTATATAATTTCTGTAACTGTAATTTTAATCCTATTTCCTATTTTATTTTGTTTTATGTTCTCTTATAGGCCTATTAATGAGCGCTGCTCATTCGGTCTCAAATTTTGTTGATACTACTGTATCTCCTGTTTTATATTGTTTGTATTATTTTATTTCTATTTCTCTTGTTTGTTTGTATATATATTTTTTATTCTGTATATTTAAATAAATAAATAAATAAATAAATAAATAAATATATATATATATATATATATAAGCAGATATTGTAAATGAAGAAGTAAATAAGCAAGTATATAAATAAAATATAATGAAGTAAGCATAGGCCTATAAGTTAGTACGCATGTAAGCAAATAAATGAATAAATTAAGAGCTAGGTAAATACATAAATGATAAATAAGAAAACGTAATGAGAGATTATAAACATTTGTCCCACTTGATTTTTATTGATTTCTACCGCAGATCTTAAGGGTATATGTACGTGAACGACCACAAATAATATCATAAAATGCAGGCTGTAAATTTCTAAAATTTTATAAGAATATGAATTCACAATTAGACAAAAATTACAAGGTACCACAACAAGACTTATTAGAACTTAAATATCTGATAAAAGTATAAAAAAATGTTACTAATAATATTTTTTATAATTCATTTTTTACTTTAAATTAAATTTTCCAAAATTTGAATATTTTCACACATGTTATTTCATAACTCCACAACCATTAGAGAAAAAATTCTGAAATGTTGTACATTGATTTAACATGCATTTATGCAAAAGGTAGACGACAATAATGCCCATTTCTTTGAAAACAGAAAAATTAGGTCACAAAGCAACATGTAAATTTTAATATACAGTATTTTATATAGGACAAATAAAAAAATAATTGTATTAAAATAAACAACTCTACACGTCTGAGAGTAGTCTACTTTTCAGAAATAAGTGTTTACTACATGCAGGAAAAATATTAAAGATATCAGATAGACCATAACAATGTTATGGTTACCAAATGATGTAACTGCAGAATTTTTTTTGTTTTCTTTTCATACTTTGATAAAACTAGTTTGAAAAATATTATTAGTAATGTTTTTTTTTATATTTTTATCAGATATTTAAGTCCTAATAAGTCTCGTTGTGGTACCTTGTAATTTTTGTCCCATTAAATAATAATAATAATAATAATAATAATAATAATAATAATAATAATAATAATAATAATAATAATAATGACACTCGGAAGGAAATTAAACGCAGAATAAATATGGGAAATGCGTGTTATTATTCGGTTGAGAAGCTCTTATCAACCAGTCTGCTGTCAAAAAATCTGAAAGTTAGAATTTATAAAACAGTTATATTACCGGTTCTTCTGTATGGCTGTGAAACTTGGACTCTCACTCTGAGAGAGGAACATAGGTTAAGGGTGTTTGAGAATAAGATGCTTAGGAAAATATTTGGGGCTAAGCGGGATGAAGTTACAGGAGAATGGAGAAAGTTACACAACACAGAACTGCACGCATCGTATTGTTCACCTGACATAATTAGGAACATTAAATCCAGACGTTTGAGATGGGCAGGGCATGTAGCACGTATGGGCGAATCCAGAAATGCATATAGAGTGTTAGTTGGGAGACCGGAGGGAAAAAGACCTTTAGGGAGGCCAAGACGTAGATGGGAGGATAATATTAAAATGGATTTGAGGGAGGTGGGGTATGATGATAGAGACTGGGTTAATCTTGCACAGGATAGGGACCGCTGGCGGGCTTATGTGAGGGCGGCAATGAACCTTCGGGTTCCTTAAAAGCCATTTGTAAGTAAGTAAGTAAATAATAATAATAATAATAATAATAATAATAATAATAATAATAATAATAGCCATTTAACAATATAACAAACTAGTGCTTATTCTTATCGAGGAAGTAGACGTGACACTTGGGTGTGAAACCTACAGAGCAACAATCGGTCGGCAAAATTATGACTGCATTTCTGTTGTGAAGAGCCATCATTATGATGCTTAAAATATATTATTAACGCATTACATTACGTATTACACAATCAAATCATTTTCCCGTGCATATTAAGGCAATATAAAACAAGGGAAGAAAATGACCCCCTCAGTCTTTCTATGTCACCATATCCAGTCTTCTTAATGTTAATGGAATTTTTCCTTTTCAAAAGTGCCACGAATATCCTGGACCCCTCGTCGACCACCGATTTGAAACCAGTGTACTAAAAACTAAATATTACACAATTAGTTCTAAATTCATCAAACTGTCTCAGCCCGGAATCGAACACTGGACTGTAATAAGGGAAGTAGAACGTTAGCAACTGTAGCATGTCATCAATCGAAAGGAATGGACATACGTATCAGCGGGCATTGAGAGTGACCGTTATGGCAAAGGAAGGAACGCACGCAATTTGTTCCAGAACCCGCGGCTGTTAACACAACATTAACTGTGACTCCAGACCCAAGCAGCCTTGACATGATAGGTTTGCATACATTTTAAAAAATTCTTTGATGAACCGCAACCTCTGCTGCCCTTCGACCCCCACTTTGCGTTCCAAAGACTGCCCTGACATCCATTTTGCAAGTGAAACATCGCAGTGCGTAAAATTTGCCATTTGGGAGAAGGAAGGTGCTCGTATGTCTAGCTAGATGTAGACCATACAAACCGACATCGTTGTCATGAATGAATTCTATTATTCCAATAAAGCAGTGATCTAGATTCGTTTCGGAAGATTCTCCACTGCAATGTTCATGCTTAAAGCACATACACTAAGATTTTATCATACTGATGATGTTTAGGTAAGAAGAATCATTCCACAAAAGAAAAATGTTTCAAAAGCAACAAAAATTAAATTTTAACGCATTATTACTACTTACTTACTTACAAATGGCTTTTAAGGAATCCGGAAGTTCATTGCTGCCCTCACATAAGCCAGCCATCGGTCCCTATCCTGTGCAAGATTAATCCAGTCACCATCATCATATCCCACCTTCCATCTAAGTCTCGGTCTCCCCAAAGGTCTTTTTCCCTCCGGCCTCCCAACTAACACTCTATATGCATTTCTGGATTCGCCCATACGTGCTACATGCCCTGCCCAACTCAAACGTCTTTATTTAATGTTCCTAATTATGTCAGGTGAAGAATACAATGCGTGAAGTTCTGCGTTGTGTAACTTTCTCCGTTCTCCTGTAACTTCATCCCTCTTAGCCCCAAATATTTTTCTAAGCACCTTATTCTCAAACACTCTTAACCTAAATTCCTCTCTCAAAGTGAGAGTCCAAGTTTCACAACCATACAGAACAACCGGTAATATAACTGTTTTATAAATTCTAACTTTAAGATTTTTTGACAGCAGACTGGATGATAAAAGCTTTTCAACCGGATAATAACAGACAATTCTCATATTTATTATGTGTTTAATTTCCTCCCGAGTGTCATTTATATTTGTTACTGTTGCTCCCAAGTATTTGAATGTTTCCACCTCTTCAAAGGATAAATTTCCAATTTTTATATTTCCATTTCGTACAATATTCTCGTCACGAGACATAATCATATATTTTGTCTTTTCGGGATTTACTTCCAAACCAATCGCTTTATTTGCTCCAAGTAAAATTCCCGTATTTTTCCTAATCGTTTGTGGATTTTCTCCTAACATATTCACGTCATCCGCATAGACAAGCAGCTGATGTAACCCGTTCAATTCCAAACCCCCCTCTGTTATCCTGAACTTTCCTAATGGCATACTCTAGAGCAAAGTTAAAAAGTAAAGGTGATAGTGCATCTCCTTGCTTTAGCCCACAGTGAATTTGAAACGCATCTGGCAAAAACTGACCTACACGGACTCTGCTGTACGTTTCACTGAGATCTCAAAATGCATTATTATTAGTTACTTTAAATGAAGGAATGTAAAAATAATTGTCAAAAATACATATCTTCATGTTTTGTCATCAAATCTTAACTAATTACAGCAAAAAAGTCAAATTAAAAAAAAATTGAGGGGTAAGCCCTTTTACCTAAACACTATTGATATATCAGGGCGCTATTAATATTTAAGAGAATACGTTGTAAACACCCAAGAACTTAAATTGAAAATGAGTTAACATTAAAGCTTCCAAAGTTAATTAACGATTTTCTTTATTACTGAAGAAGTTACGGGAATATAGATAAGGACATAAAATATACAATTTTAGAACAAGTGTCTCATTTTAACTATTATGATATCTTATAAATACGACAAAGACGTGCAGATTAAATTATTAAAATTCCAGTTCATGTGTATCACAATACATACAACATTGAGGAAGAAAACGAGGAAAGAAACAAATGAGGAACATAGTGTCAAAGTTAGACAATTCCATTTTTTTTCGATTTCGAGATATTTTTTCAGTTACCAACGGGGAGGCCTCCCAGGCTCACAAATATAATATTTATTTTATTTTTTCAAATCATGCTTTTTGTTTTTATATTCATTAATTCAGACTTCAGAAACTATTTATTTGCTGTAATTCAAGAAACATTAGCCTACATACACGACTCAGTATTCATATCATAATAAATTATGAGGACTTGGAACGTAATACTTGGGGAAAAAGCTCATTGAGGCTTTGAAACAATTTCCTCATTGGTGCAAACTTGTCATTCTGGCGGCGTAATTCCCTTGTGTTCCTGCTCAGTTTAACATTATCAAATAAAATCGATCAATGTCACTCCATTCCACGGTAGAAAATTACATATAATCAAGATCATTTGCATAATATAAGAAGAATATTTACGATTTATAAGACATACACTGGTCGAGATAAACTAAACGATTACGTATATTATACCAGTAACAGACGCATGAATACATAATGAGAATATAAAAAATTTGTATGATAAATCACTTGAGATAGAATATATATATATATATATATATATATATATATATATATATATATATATATATATATTAATACGAGAATGTAAGCGGGTTACGAGACATATAAAAACGTTGGATAACGAAAACATACTATATAGCATACAGGTATAAACGATTGAGTAAAATATCAAGATGATAAACAGAGAGAGAGAGAGAGAGAGAAAAGAACTCGGTCATGTAAAGCAAATTATTTAGAAACTTTTGCAAGAGTCTAGTTCTGTTCAATAAAGATATTTCTAAATAGAGTGTAGGAGGAAGTCTATTTTGAATACTTAACGTTTCGACATTATTAGTTAACATCATGTCAGACTTCCGATAGTCTCATTTCTCTGGTTTGGTGAAATGTCCGGGAACCATCTGTATAAATGTAGTATACGTCATTCGTTATGTCGAGAAACCAAACGCTTGTGTGCGCCGCAGCTCATAGTGAGCCGTGTCTCAAAGCTCAAGTCCATACTATACATTAGTGACTAGCAACAAAATTGTTCTATTAATAGAAATTTCGCTAGCCCGCGTTACGAGCGTGCTAAACTAGCCTCGGCTATCGACTGGTTACTTGTACAGGATTCATATCATATCACATCGCTAACACTGGTTTGTGAATACGAAAAACGTTAGTTCGCTGATCCTTCACCGGAAGCCCGCGCTGAGAATGTCTATGAATATGGTCCTTTAGGTGACTTGTAAATTACGCACTAGGAAGCTTTGGACATGTATGCTTGAAACACGGCCTTCTTCATTGACTATTTTTCTGAAAACCATGACATCATGGTGCATTACTGAATAATTAAGAAGGCAGTGTCCTAATGCAGTTTCATTAAGAGTTATGTGGAAAAGATAAGGGCCTAATATATTACAATAATGTTTATGCTCGACCATGCCGAAATGTAGTAATTATACACCTGGTAGCAGACCTTTAATGCATGTCATTAAAGTACACCTACTCATTAAAGGTCAGGTCTTTCAGCCAATGACGACTCAGGTTACAACTGTTCAGCCAATGATAGGTCAGCTTTCTACCGTTGTAAAACCGCAAGTATCGATTATTCTCGGATATGCAATCGAAAGAGAATTAGCGAAAAGTCACGGAGGCTGGAAATCCAATACTGTCGTTGAAGGTTATGTTCTGTTACTATAATAATTAGCGTTAATTGTAAATAATATTCAAATAAATTCAATTTGTCATCTCGTTTTTCAATGTCTAATTTAATTTCAATGTTATCTCTGTAGGTTATTATGGCCTAGCAAGGTCAATGTGGACATCTGTTCCTCGGAAAAAATCAATACTTTCGCGTTTGCGCACATCTCACAACATACGGGACATTGCTAAAAAATTAATAATATAAAGTTAGAAATATGGTCGAGCATAAAAAGTCGTATGAAACTCGCCTATAATTGTATTTAAAAAGCTCGTATGAAAATTGTGAAACTCGCTTGCGCTCGTTTCATGAATATCCATACTCACTTCTTAATTACCTTCATTATAGGCTCGTTGCATAATGTACTATTAAAACATTATGAAGAAGATTACTAACAATGTCAGTGTTCAAAGATAACGTGTTATTCTACATTATATTTACATTATTTCACTTCCAAAGCAACTTCAGATTTCATAACCCCAATTGCTGATGAGGTATCCATGTTTGTTTAGTGAACAAGTCATCAATCAAGCAAGAATTTTTCCATTTTGAATCACACTAGAACACACCCCGATCAAATTCTCAACACACAGATCAGTTTCAGTACACACATACTATTTGTTTCCACTTTTCAACACTTTTCAACAATCAAACGCACCCACACAACAGGCAGAGAAGTTCGAGATGACGTCGAGATCTAGTAGGCTCTGAGGATGATGTGATGAAGCACCGAAACAGCTGTAAGCCTCACAGACTTACATAATTAACACGAGTAAGTCCGCTAGTTAATCAATTACAAGAATTTTTGTCCTAATGCAGTTTCATTAAGAGTTATGTGAAAAAGATAAGGCCCTAATATATTACAATAATGTTTAAAACATTATGAAGAAGGTACTAACAATGTCAAAAGAATTTTTGTTCACTAGCTACTACTGATTTGATTTCTATGCACTATGTAGCTTTGGACCTTGACTTCTGACGTCACATCCGTTTTTTTTAGACAACAATCTAGTTCACTTCAGCTGAAATTGTGGCTTTGAGAGTTCGCCAAGTTTTAATTTTGCCATTCTCGTTTCCGATCACAGCCTACTAGATACTTTGTGTTGTCATCATGAAGCTATTTCGTCGTCGTATATTTTGTAGCAAGGAGGCCATGATATAATTTCTTCTTCATGTATCGTTTCTAACTCATAAATTCAGTAGAATCACTTTAAATATATGCTACGTGTATATGAGACCATATTGCCACGTGAACTGAGTTCTTAAATATTCTGTATCATAAATTTTGAAGTTGGTTAACCTATGTTTTGTTGGCTGGCTTGTAGTTATATGAGAACGTAATTGGTCACAGATAACATCAGAATGCGTAATATAGACTTTATATATCGTTATTGACACACATATCGATATGCATAGCCGTTTCCGTTCTCGGTTTATTGTGATTAAAAAATTTTCACGTTCATGTTCTTCGGTCACTGGTTCTCGTTCCCGGTTTATTGTGGACCAACCTTATGCATATCGATATGTGTGTCAATAACGATATGTAAAGTCTATATTACGTATCTGATATTATCTGTGTATACTTGACCAATGGCGTTCTCTTATAACTACAAGCCAGCCAACAAAAACATAGGTCAACCAACTTCGAAATTTATGACACAAATAATTTAAGAATTCAATTCAGATGGTAATCTGGTCACACACACACACACACACACACACACACACACACACACACACACACACACACACACACACACACACACGTAGCATAATTATATTGAAAGTGATTCTACTGAATTTCTGAGTTAGAAACGATTCACGGCCTCATTGCCACAAAATATACGACGATCAAATAGCTTCATGATGACAACAGAAAGAATCTAGTAGGCTGTGATCGGAAACGAGAACGGCAAAGTTAAAACCTGGCCAACTCTCACGTTCCCGTTACAGGGCTGCGGAAAGCTTCTCGTTATTGTGAATGCTCACTTTCAAATACATTTATTTTAACAATTTTTCCGTTCTCGATCTTGTTGTCGTTTCCATTCCCGGTTTATTGTGGATCAGCCTATAGCCGTTTTCGTTCTCGGTTTATTGTGAGTAAAAATTTTTTATGTCTATGTTCTTCGCTCACTGTTCTCGTTCCCGATTTATTGTGGCCCAGCCTTAAAGGCTCGTTCAAAATAAACCGGGAACGGAAACGACAACGAGAACGAGAACG
The DNA here is from genome assembly GCF_040183065.1 of Periplaneta americana. Classification (NCBI taxonomy): domain Eukaryota; kingdom Metazoa; phylum Arthropoda; class Insecta; order Blattodea; family Blattidae; genus Periplaneta; species Periplaneta americana. Next base: position 157,595,393 of record NC_091121.1, read on the forward strand.
GAAATAATCTATACTAATAATAAATCTGTAGCCGAAATTTTTCTGGTAATTTTCGATTTTCCAAAAATAATTGGTCCTAACATATATAATTAATCTCCCTGAAACCGAAAATCTCTTTTTTGAAATTTTTGTTTGTATGTCTGTCTGTCTGTCTGTCTGTATGTTTGTTACCTTTTCACGCGATAATGGCTGAACGGATTTCGATGAAAATTGGAATATAAATTAAGTTCGTTGTAACTTAGATTTTAGGCTATATGGCATTCAAAATACATTATTTAAAAGGGGGGTTATAAGGGGGCCTGAATTAAATAAATCGAAATATCTCGCTTATTATTGATTTTTATGAAAAATGTTATATAACAAAAGTTTCTTTAAAATAATTTCCGATAAGTTTTATTCCTTGAAAAATTTTGATAGGACTAATATTTAATGAGATAAATGAATTTTAAAATTAAAATAACTGCCATCTAAGGCCGTGTAATGAATTAAAAAAACAAATGACTTCGTCTATAAGGGGCCTTGGACAACAACAATCGAAAGCTATGAAAGACAGCCTACAGATAATGTTTCTGTGTTTGTATGAAGTAATATCTTATGCTAAATTAACCGATTTGTATAATTAATTGTTAATTCACCATTGGAAAGTGTAGTTTCTCTAGATGGACATAATGCTATAATGTTATTACAGTAACTTCTGAGTGAATCGAGGACAGGTAAGATTAAAATAGCTTCTTATGCACAGAAAACTTGATAGGCTATTCTGTACATTCGTTTCCTGTATTTCCTAAAATAATATTTATGACCAAATGAGTGGTCTCTGGATCAAAATGATCGCATTTTAATTATGCAAATACAATTTAAATTAAGTAACATAATAAACGATTTATCCTTATATCAAACACGAATGTTCCCTAGATCAAATGTCCTATTTTAATTATGTAATTACTTTATATTTATTTCTAAAGGGTGCAGCGGAGCGCACGGGTACGGCTAGTGTTAAAATAAATGTAGGCCTATTTAAATGTGATAATTCACAACTAACTATTGTGAATGCTCACATTTAAATATTTATTTTAACAATATTTCCGTTCTCCTTCTCGTTGTAATTTCCGTTCCCGATTCATTGTGAACCAGCCTTTACCCGTACATACGTTAAGTCTACAGCACGAGGCTTTCAGATTTACTTTCCTTTCAAAGTTAGCCAAGTTAGGGATTTTATTGTACTTAAAAATTTATCGCTTTCTACCGGACTTCAACCCGCGGACATTAGATCTTAATGTAAAGAATAGCAACCAAATAAAGTAACTGTAGAAGTGTGTGGAAGAGCCTTCTTGTAATGTTACAGTACTGGTTGAGATTGCCACAAAGACAAATATTTGTAACAGATCTTTCATTTAGGTTTCTCCGGAGAACTTGAACTAAATATCACTTCTCCAAGAAGACAGACAAATGTAGGTTATTTTCTATTTCAAGGTGATTGAAATATTGTCTATCAGTGTGCAATTATAATACATAGCTTGACCTCTTTGTAATTTTCAACTGTCAGTGGAATTATATTTTGATTCACCTTCCATTGTTAATTCCTGAAGAAGGTCGACTTCACTGTAGGTATTTACAATAGATATTGTGACGTTTTTATTGTTTTATTGCCCCTTGTTTAATTTGTGCAGTTCCGCACTGCTATTCTTCTATGCTACTGCTTCACTTTTCTGCTGAAAGAGTTTTTTCTCCCACGACGGAACTGAGTCTGATGACAGAAGTTGTCGGCTGCAATTACCCTACTTCTGTTTCTCTTTCAAGTCGCGTGATGAAAATTGTCTAGACTTATGAATCCATGAGCAAATAACTACCGAGAAAGTACACCTCACCAAAGTGTACCTACGTCAATTTATAAACGAAATGGGGAATTGTACGTAATATCATGGTTACCATGTTCACTATTAGATTAGAAGTATGTAGAAGAGGGCAATCAACTTTAAAAAGCACGGCTTTCTTCAGGAAGAAAGTCCAAATGCCTTTGTCATTCATTTACTGTGGTGTTTTTCAATGACTATTACACTCTTACTACGTCATACTACTTTTGACCAATAAAACGGTACGAAAGGACGTATTTCAACCAATCATGGCTGCTTATCGCACAATTTTATCGTATCCCTAGCATTTGTTTAATTTGATCGCGTCCCTAGCATTTCTTTAATTTTATCGAGTCCCTAGCATTTGTTTCTTTGTTTGCCAACATTTGAAACTGCGCTGGTCTGGACGTCAAAAAAAAAAAAAAAAAAAAAAAAAAAAAATATATATATATATATATATATATATATATATATATATATATATAAAATTACAAACCACTCCAGTCGATGCACAGCAGTTTCAAATATGACTCGCATTGGCATTCAAGAACAAGAATTAATAAAAATCACTGATCATACCTATGCATCTTCTGAAATCCGATTTACAAATAAATGAAGAGCACCATTCGGAAATCCTGAATAAGTTGAATACACCATGTAGGCCTAAATCAACGAGTTCCACTTCTATTACGGACACGTCCAATATAACATCAATTGAACCACCAACCATATTCAAATTTGAAAATTGTACATTCAATAATTATTCCTTTTAAAATGATTCATTCGGAAATTCTGAATAAGTTGAGTACACCATGTAGCCTAGGCCTAAATCAACGAGTTCCACTTCTATTACACACACGTCCAATATAACATCAATTGAACCACCAACCACATTCAAATTTGAAAATTGTACATTCAATAATTATTCCTTTTAAAATTATTCATGTTTATTTTTTATGTCATCGTCGTTAATTAAAACTTTTCTAACACTTGTGTATATTAGTTAGGTTATGTTATAGCTTCTGCTATATGATATTATGGATAGTCACGTATCAGAGATTGTTTAATATTAAGATTTATTGAAAATCATCTGTCAAGTGACGTTGATTACTGGGATTCGGATAATTGAAGTGGAATGTTGCATTTTAATAAAAATGAAACTGAATCAACAAAGCCTTCTTGACTAGTAACATTGCCATCGTGTATAATAGATCGAGAACTTCTCGACGAGAAGGCATTGCTCACTACTGCCATCTAGCATGCACGTAGCGTAATATTTGTAATGTTGAGATGGTACAATAATGCATTTGAAGACAGTTGTATTTTCGTAAGTCAATTAATATTTTATTGTATTGGAGTACTTCGTCACTTCTAATCTTTATATACTTTCTTCTAATCGTGTAATAGTCAATTAAATCCCACTCGAGTTTTGATTTTCTCTAGATAAATCAAAACGTCTAGTGAGATTACTGTTGAGAATCGTTCTATTTCTTCCTCCAGGAATGAAGTAAGTCAAAAGGCTTATATTGTACACTTTTTTTTTCTCTTGTACGGAGGAGGGACACTGCAGTCTGAGGCTTATTGTGCTTACCACTCCTAATCTGTGAATGATTGGGTAGTCGAACGGCCGCGCTCTTGTACAGGAACAGCACGCTGCACCGTGTACCAAACTCAGGCTATGGTATGGATAATATGTGAATTAATGATGGCAAGATGAGTCCGAGGTCCAACGCCGAAAGTTATCCAGAAAAACTGCTTCATTTGGTCGAGGGAAAATCCCGGAAAAAACTCCAACCAGGAAATTTGTCCCAACCAGGATTCGAACCCGGGCCCGCTCGTTCAACGCCAGACGCGCTGGCTGACCGTTACTTCACAGCAGTGGAGATATTGTAGACTTAGTGTTTTTAATTAGAATATTCCAGTCAAATTTTCATTCAGGAATGAAGCAAGCCAGAAGGTCTATTACAATCATCAGAGACCAGAACTTTGGCAGAATTCCTTTTTAAATGTGTTAAATCTATCTTCATTTTGAAAGTAAATCTGTACGAATTATACCTTTGTGATTGAAACGTCACAATTTTATGTTGCCCTTTTCTGCCTTTTTAAAATATGTGCCTAATTTACAAAATAAATGCTTGTTTTGCCTTTATTTGATTATTTATCTATTATTCATTAATTTATTATTATTAAAAATTGCCTACAGGTATATTTTAATTTATTTCTATAATCGCTACAATGAAAGTGACTTCACCGAATGTATATTATTGTCTTTCAGTCAGTTCATATTCTCTTTGCAACAATGAGTGCTGCCGTGCAAAAATGTATAACAGTAAGAGTTTTAATTATCGCTTGTGTTTATTTAACAAGGCAACAATGAGTGCGGGTCTAACGTTATTTTTAACGGTTATTTTTCTTTCAGTTTTCATTGCGACGTTGTTGTAGCCAGCTAAATATTTCATATCGCAACATATCAGTACAACCAAACACATAAATGCACTTTCCAAGGCTACTGGGAAGAAGATTTCTTTGCTTTCAACAGTAATGCAACATCGAGTCGAAAAATATGAGATACTTTTCAATAATTTGTAAGCGGAAGTGAGCTCTGAGAGCCACTGACTTGGTCTAGGATTTAATGAGCAGGAATTGAGCTCTGAGGCTGCGATCGGCGTGGGTTTGAATTGAGTTGGACTTCTTACCTGGTTTGGTATTTTTGGAGGCTTTCCCCAACCGTTAGGCGAATTCTTGCACTTGTCCTGTCAAAACACCATCTCGCTATCAGCGATTTAATCGAAACTAAATAAACGCGCATCTGATTCAGCTTCGTTTAATATAATAGATTGAAAATTAGGCCTAGACGTATCCATTTGAGTGCCAAGCGCGTGAGAAAACCTATAAATTCTAAGAAGGTCACAAAAAATACCTTTCGATTAAAACTGTTCACTATTAATTTATTTCCAGCACCAGAATATGACATTCTTAACTTCTTAAAAACAAATCAGTCACTTGTGATAAGGTTAGGGATAAAATATTACAGATTAATATGAACAGAAGTACTCAGATTAAAGTCCTTGGTCTATACAGGGTGGAAGTGAAATAATCGTGCAGGTTAAGAGGGACGATAGAGTACACTTAAATGAATAGAAAACCTATAGAGTATTACGTTTTATGATTAAATGTACGGGTAATTATCAAATTAAGATGAAAGTCTCAGCAGTCTGGCAACATTGCCGCTAAGACAGTGCTCTTTCTTCTCGTAATACAGATGTAAGAGATTAACGAACTCAAGTCTGTCTCCCTGGGTGAACTACCTCTCATCTCCCTTTCTAGCTACAACGTTGCAATCTGATTGCATCGTTCAGGGGCTTGAAATTAGTGGCTTTTAAATTAAATTTACACGAAAACCGTCCAAGGTATTGAAATATACCAGAGAGAGATAAATGATTTTTTATTAGATTTTCTATCGATATGGATAAAAATCACTAGCATACTCGCAATAGTTACCGAATAAGAAGAGAGTGTTAAACATTTGATTTGATTTTTTTTTTAACTATGAACTTTCCACCAATATGGCAATACTCTTTTTTTGTCACATACAACATGAGATATTCGCCCTGAAAATCTGCAGGCTTGTTTCACTTTCACTCTGTATAAATATTTTGATATTTTTCGAGCTCGCTCTAGGCAACTCTAGGGAACTCTTATGAAGTAGGATAGCCAACCGTTGATTTTGGAAACATACCCATGTCCTAGGCAAGATTCAGTCTCACGATAGTGGCTTCTATGCAGCATTGAAACTTCGTATTAATCGTTGTTATAAGCTAACTCAACCGTAGTTTCGTATGACGATTGAAGTGATGTATAAATAATTGATACCTATTATACACAGTGGGACAAAAAGAAGGCACAAAATTTAAATGATTATATTCCAGTAGCTAATGATTTCACTTGAAGGTTATTTCACAGGCAAATTTTACGGTATGTAGACTGGGAAAGCACTATAATATTTAATTTTTTACCATTTATTAAACATTAATTTTTATTTTTATAAGGCAGTACAAAATCGATCGTTTATGCCGAACTAAGCACTATGATCTTATGAGTTCAGCAGGCCAAGCCGTTTGTTGTGCTATCATAATTTGTTTTCTTCCGTTTTGAGATCTCATTTCGTGAATAATGGGTCACTTAACGAATGAAGACAAGATTTTCATTAAACATTTGCACCAATATGATAATTTATCTGCCCGTCAAATTGTAAGGAACTACGCTCAAGCGAGAATGGTCTGTTTCAAGTGCACAACGATTGATTAGCAAGATACAGACATGATATCTCTCCTGAGAGATTATTGCGTGAAAGATCGCATTTCTCAGATTCTTTGATGGTTTCCGCTGGAGTTTCAAACGAGATCTTAATCCTATGGACTATTTTGTATACAGTCAACTACAAAAAGCAGTTTACTACAAAACAAGAATTTGTAATATTGAACATTTAATACAACCCCTTCTTGAATGTTTTTTTTAAATTTATTGAGTAGGCCCCAACGAGTATAACTCATATGTAGGAGCTATACAAGAACACATTACATATGTTATACAATATAATTGAAAAGTCATGAAACTACAGTCTGTGAAAAACAAACAATAACACAAGAATTTATGAAAGAAAGAAAGCAAAAAGAACAAATAGTAAGATAACATAAAGTTTTGGGCAGAGAAGAAAAAGTTTGAAACCATGAAATAAATAAATAAATCAACTGAGAATTAAAATAAATAATCTTCCCAAAAACGTGTTTTTAAACAATTCTTAAAACACCGGCAATTTGGTAAAAGTCTATGTTCTAAAGGAAGTTGGTTAAAAGTTGTTGTTAAAAATGGTTAAGTCCTTTCGTTCCATAAGTTACGGAGCTATGCTGAGAAAAATATATTGTCTTTTTGTCTTGTTAAATAAGTATGTATATCTTTATTAAACTGAAATGTAATATTACTATGTATTAAATTGTTAATAACTTTGTACATGAAAATAGCAGCACCTAATTTGATAACTGATTCAACTGGTAGAACGAAAGAAAATTGATATAGATATTTAACTGGAGTCAAATAATGAAAACCCAATAAATGTTGAGACCTGTTTGATCAAAGACAGTGCTATTGGACAATGGAGAAGACACAAATGGTTGTAAGGGTAAATGGCGGTCACATAGAGCATAATTTTTAATTTTGATTATTTGAAAGATCATTAATTATTATTAATTTTACCAACATTGTCTTCAAAAACCACATTTTTCGCATCATTGTGTATTGATCTCAATAAAATCTTAATTGAACCTAAAAAAAGCATAATAAAAAGTCCTGCTCATCTTTAAAGTCTACTATTTCCAACAGTGTATTCATTATAAATTACTGTTATGTATTTCCGAAAATAGAATATGTATTATTTTGTGCCGTTCTTTGGCCCACAGTGTATGTCTATTTTTATCCCGTGTTTCTTTCTAGTACTGTCAAATATTTTGTTACAATTGCAATAAATTAATAGTACATTATGCAACGAGCCTATAATGATAGTAATTAAGAATCGAGTATGGATATTTATGAAACGAGCGCAAGCGAGTTTCATAATTTTCATACGAGCTTCTTAATTACCATTATAGGCGAGTTTCATACGACTTTTTATGCTCGACTATATTTCTAACTTGAAATTACCGGTATTCAGATGTATACATTTTATTTGTAACTGACAAGATCGGAAGTGACCTTGTTCTAGGTCGTGAATTGTGAGATGTGCGCAGACGCGAAAGTATTGATTTTTTCCGAGGAACAATAATGTCATTGACCTTGACATAGTCCCGTTAAACTTGATAATATTATAATATTATAACCTTGATTATTGAATTCGATATTGAAAAACGAGATGACAAATTGAATTTATTTGAATATTATTTACAATTAACGCTAATTATTATAGTAACAGAACATAACCTTCTGCGACAGTATTGGATTTCCAGCCTCCGTGACTTTTCGCTAATTCTCTTTCGATTGCATATCGGAGAATAATCGATACTTGCGGTTTTATAACGGTACAAAGCTGACTTGTCATTGGCTGAATACATGTAAGCTGAGTTATCATTGGCTGAAGACCTGTACTTTAATGAGTGGGTGTACTTTAATGAGGTCCATTAAAGTTCTGCTACCAGGTGTATAATTACTACATTTCGGCATGGTCGAGCATAAAGATATTTAAAATAGGAACATAGATATAACTTAAAACTATATTTTATATTTAAATTATAATGGAAAAGTAATGGAAGTTAAAACAAAAGATTCCCTCACTTGTTATTGAAATAGTCAACTTCATTAGAATACGCAGCAGCCATATTTAGGACACGTTAGAAAAGCGGGATTAGTTCGTTAAAGTCAAGTTGTCTCAGATAAAATGTAAGTTCGTAACAGAGTGTGTACAGAGCACTCGAGGCTTTGACACGGATTTTCTACTAGTTATGTTGAAATCTATTAGACAACCGGACGGCCAGATTCCAGCACATCGTCACAGCCTATTCTCAGGGTCTCCATAGGTGACATTATGCAGAAAGGAACCAAAAATCAAACAATTCAGAAAACTGAGCTAATTAGAAACTTCGTTATCCTACATTTATTTTAAATTTGAACGAAATGATCCTTGCGGATAATAATTGCGAGGAATTATCAGTTGTGTTATTATTGAGATTCGAATTTAATAGCCGATGGATAAGGTGTGCAACTTAATCGGTGTGTTGAAACCACGACCGTGGGTTCGAATTCCAGTTAGGGTCTTAGGTGGAGTCTCGGAATCTCACTCATATCACGTTACAGAACCCCGTTTATCGTGAGTCTGTGTAGTTTTAGAACGAAAAAGCCGAAGTATGTATTTTTTTTATTTTAGTAAGTTATTTTACGACGCTGTATCAACATGTATGTGTGTATGTATGTATTTATTCACACTGCAATGGGTATATACCCGGTGGCAGTGGTAACTAATTACACTCAATAATGATAATAATAAACTTATTAATTAAAAATGCAATTAATAATAATACTAATAATTAATAATAATAATAATAACAACAATAACAGGGAATATCCTAAATTAAATGAAGCACGATCACTTAAAATAACATTTAAAATAAATCTAATTTGTATCTTAAACCTAAGTTCGAACTAAAACCCACGAGTATGATATGTTCATATCTGCACAAGTACCTTTCAACATTACACTCATTTCGCTATCAACTCACTCACTGCACTGGAACTACGACACATTTCACTGATTCTATCCTGATTTCACTAACACTTCAAAAACATTTCACTGTTCAAATACTTTGCACTGCCACTATAAACTATAAAGCTTCACTGACTGGAACACGTTTCACTTACACAACACACTTCACTGACACAACACACTTCACTGACACAACACACTTCACTGACACAACATAATTCTTCACTGATACAACACTTCAATAACAAAATATCATTTACACCCTTTAAATACTGTGTATAATTACCGTCTATTAGTAAAGTCCTTAAGCCTATTTTTAAATACATTTTTAACATCTCAGGTTATTTAGCGTCTGAATGAGATGAAGGTGATAATGCCGGTGAAATGAATCCGAGGTCCAGCACCGAAAGTTACCCAGCATTTACTCATATTGGCTTGAGGGAACACCCCGGAAAAAACCTCAACCAGGTAACTAGTCCCGACCGGGATTCAAACCCGGGACACTTGGTTTCGCGGCCAGGCGCGCTAATCATTACTCCACAGGTGTGAACCCGAAGTATGTAAAAAGGATAAACTCTGTCATAGCAATAGAAACCCTCTAAGGATGGAAGGAAAGGAGAAAGGAATTTAATTCTTTCCTATAGAACAGGCATACAAAGTTATGAACTGTTGTCTACGTGATTGCACTTCGCGAGTGCTGTATTTTGAGTGAGTGGAAGACCAACACTCGGTCAGAGGTGTATGTTGTACAGCGAATAAGTTACTGTAACAATGTAAAGTTAATACGAGGCTATACATAGCCCTCCTAGGATCTTTTATTTAGGAAATTTGTGTTTCGACAATCATGTTAAATAATATTTCTTTGGAGACATGCTTGATAACAATTTTTAATAAATATTATTTCACATTACAACACAAACAATTTGAAATATTCCTTTTCCTATGTTGTGAATTACACAATCCATCCATGAATAAATGCGCAGTAGTCTACATTCTGGCGCTCTTTCAAAATTTTGATATATTAACGACTTTTTCAAATTAAAACTAAATAATTCAAATCTCTTTTGACTTTACACACACATATACAAACATCCGGGTTCGTCCTTATTTGTGAAAGTTTCAGTCTTATAAATTTTTATGATGTTGTCTAGAAATAATTCGTCCAATGTCAGTCTTGCTGAAAATTATCCTCATTATGGATTGTATGTGAGAATCTGTGAAACGTGGTATTAGCTAGTTTTGTTGAGATTCATTTGTAAAAAAACTGTTCGCACCGATAATGCTACCAAATATTGACATTAGGCCCTACTTCTTCTGCAAATTTACTAGCGAGATGGAATTTAAACAAATAAATAATAACCACAATAAAACTTTTAAAATGTCAATAACACAGCGTTATAACTTCTGGTTAGATTTCCAATATTTTATTAAAATTTTGGACCACTTATAGTTTCAAATAATTTTTTATAATCATCAATCATTTTCATCTTATCCTCTTCCGCAACGTTCTGGTATTCATGGGAATTATATACATCGTAATGTCGCTGTACATTAAACTTCTTACAGATAATGTGTTTTTCACACATCATACATTGCACCTCTCCATTGTGATTGCGGCTTGAAAGCTTGAGTAACAAATCTTCATGCTAAGATGAATAACAGCTACTGTTAATTCTAGGACTAGTTCAGCGGTTTGAGTGGCAACTAATAGTGTTCATAATTACACGATATCCCTAACGTAATTCAATCTTACAATGGACGAAAATGGATCAGCTTCCCACAAATAAGCATATAAATCCAAAAAAAGAATTAATTCTTCCCATCAATCCAATAAATTAAATTATACATTTTTAAATAATATAATTAAACAAACATATAAAACTCTATAGAATCTCACTAACACAAGCAATCGTGTTGTTTTCAATAGGCACTGTAAAACAAGCAATCGTATATTTTGTATTACCAGTGTACCGTATTTGCTCGCGTAATTTGCGCCCCCGCGTATTTTGCGCACCCTACTTTTTAAGGGATTATTTTGAACTTTATTTTTGCTCCGTGTATTTTGCGCACACATTTTACGTACATATTTTTTTCAGTGTAGTAGGGATTACGTACATATTTTTTTCAGTGTACTAGGGATTTTCCTTCCCTACAGTCCATCGTAGGTCATTTACCAGCAACTGAAGTACCTGCTTCAGAAAGAAACCCCAAAGTCCCGCTACTTTAACAATGCTTGTCCTTGGTAGAGACAAGTTACCGGTATAGAAAATTAGCCCTACCGTAAATACTTACCTATACATATACTAATTGAGATAAACTCAGAACAGGACCTCTTATTTGAAAAATCCGCATATTTTACGCACCCCAATTTTTCAGTGGCCAAAGTTAATTAAAAAGTGCGCAAATTACGCGAGCAAATACGGTACTTGTTAACCCCTGCCACTCTTCTTGCAGCGAAAGAGGGGAAGAATACAGACGCCCGCGGGCACGACTGTTTTCACGGCGGGCGAAGTACACATCGCTGGCTGATGCTGACATGACTGCTATACTCGTAGAAGTAGCTATAGAATAATCTCCAATTAAGACGTGTCATTAATATAATCTTCATTAAGTTTTACTCGCGTACTCAGTTACATTCATAGATATTTTGCAGTATAAATTTCTGATATTGTTATTATTATTATTATTATTATTATTATTATTATTATTATTATTATTATTATTATTATTATTATCCTCCAGGAGGGGTTGGACGGCAGTCTGGTTACTTCCCACTTAAAATAAATCTTAATAATGAGTTTCGTAAAGTAAATAGCCGGAAATTTCAATAGAAATAGAAACTTTTTCACGCTAAACAGATTTATAAATAAAGTTACCACCGTAGAAATGGCGGTCGATTACGCTGTAACTGTGAGAGACACAATTATAACACAAAATACCACTGACCTGCTGCGTGAGGAAAGCGTCATATATGGACGACCCTATAACACAGTGATGTCAAAGTAAGCGCATTTTTCTGACCTTGACATCGTGCGCGGACATTAAGCGCTAGGTATGGAATGAGGAAGGATTATGTAAATGAATAAGCAGCCTGTTGAACTAAGAAAACAGTGGTGCACAAACTTCAAACGGAAGGTGAAATTTTATGTCGTTATTTTTATTTGGCTTCTTTCTGTTTGATATTATCTATATTGTCTGTAAAACAAAAGTACTAATACCAATTTCTTAATATTGCAGTTGTGTTTTAAATGTTAATAACATAATAAAGAGTTAAGAAGGAATATTCACTTAAATTCCATAGTAGTATAATATTATACTGTATTAAGTGAATGAAACACATCATTCATAAAGAAAGTGATATTCCAAAGAAAGAGATTGAGTATGACATGATAAGTTGGAAATTATATTGATGGTATCTTTAGCCTTACAAAAATAATCAATAAACAAATCAAAACAATATTAGAGTAGAAAGCAAAGTTACCTAGGTGCTGTATATGTTTTAAGTATAACTAATATTCCATAACAAAACTCTTATCGCATTATGCTTTTAAGGTGATATTGGTGCTCAACTTCCTATCATCAGAATATTAAATTATTTTCTCGAAATATGCTGAAGCTATACAGCTGACATTTTTACAACACATGGGCACGTATCTTTTGCTTATGATGTAACAGTAGTTGCTTTGTTAATTTATTTCCTTACAAACAATTTCCATACGAATATTTTCAAAATTTTCAATACACCATCTTCAGTAATACGTATATACGGTATGTTAGATTTACGAAAACATTCTGTAAGGCTACTAAATAAATAGGCCTATATCTGAAAATTTCGCTTTTCTATAAAGGAAAGTTGAGAAAATATTTCTTTTGAAAAATAAATCTAACTTGTGAAAAATGAGCATTAAAATTAAAACTTACATTCTTATAATGCACTTATATTTCTCAGACAACTCTAAAAATTAATATGGATACAGTTTTAATAAGTTCTCTTCCCTTTATCTATTGAATCAGTGCTGGCCATCCCTGAATATAGCTCGACCAAGAGGCATATAAGGTACTACCTCTTTCGTCTGTCTCTTTCCTTTCCGCTGTAAAGCGCTCAGGCTCTCTTGAGCTCTAAAGCGGGCGCTTGCTCCTGTGGGCATCAATTGACATGAGTGCTGTAGCATAATACATAATAAATATCCATTATTTGTTCTTAATTTGAAGATTTTTAATATCTTACAAATTCTTTCTTCTTCTTCTTCTTCCTCTCAGTTTAACCTCTCCCTTCTAGGTTCATTTCTACGACCCACGCCACCCGGGTCTTACAGGGCCGCGACCTGTCGGGAGAGGAATTAATCTATGGATCACATACATACTTTTTTGACCACACAAGGACATGGAGGGCCTCCCCGGATGAGGGATCAGCTCAATGCCAGGGCCACCTCCGATACAACACAAACATTTAGGAATATGTATGATAAACTTTCTTGTGTTAAATTCTAACGTACCTTGTTACATGTTTCGACCTGTTTATGGGTCATCCTCAGAACTGGTCGTTGTTGGTCTTGGCGCCTCTTGTTTTGTTTCCTGTGAGGGTGTGTTCGTGTGGTATAATGTAGAGTCAAAGAGTGTGTGTGTTCTGAAATTGAGTTGTGTGTTGAAAACTGCTTCACATACAATAACAAATATTACACCTAAACCGAAGGCCAACCCATGGGATCACCCATTTCCAGCATACTAGCAGAAATATTCTTACACCACATAGAACAAACATACATACTAAACAAAGACAACAACAAACACGCAGACAACATCATATATTGGCACAGATACGTAGATGACATACTAATACTATACAAACGAAACAAAAGACAGATCCTGAACATGCATCAACACATAAACAAAATACACCCAAAGTTACCCTACACGTTAGAAATTGAAAACAACAAATCCATAAATTTTCTAGACATCACAGTAACAAAAGTAGACACACATTCAAAGTATACAGAAAACCCACAACAGCAACACACATACACAACACATCCAACCACCCAACACAACACAAACAAGCTGCATTCCGAACAATGGTACACAGACTATTCAACATACCAATGAACCATCATGATTACAACGAAGAGCTAAACACAATCAAATACATATGACAAGAAAACGGTTACAACCCTAACATAATAGACAACATAATACGTAAGACAAAACATAATCACAAAAAACATAAGAATACAACACAGATACAAGAACACAAAAAATACATGACACTAACATACGAAAACAAAAGTACACATGAAATTGCAACCTCATTCAAGAAATTAAATTACAACATCGCATACAGAACAAATAACACTCTACAAAAACATCTCAACACACAAACACAAACAAACAAATACAACCACACAGGCGTATACAATCTCAAATATAACACCCGCAACAACTTCTACATAAGGCAGACAGGCAGATCATTTCAAACACGTTACAAAGAACACATCACAGACATAACAAAATTAAAAAAAACACCTCCACATATGCAGAACACATCACAAATGCTAACCACACCCACAGAGACATCAACACAGACATGGAAATACTACTCATCCAACCAAAAAGCCAGAAACTAAACATACTAGAACAATATGAAATATACAGACACACGAAAACACACCCCAACGAAATTCTCAACACACAACTCAATTTCAGAACACACACACTCTTTTACTCTACATTATACCACACGAACACACCCTCAGAGGAAACAAAACAAGAGGCGCCAAGACCAGCAACAACCAGTTCTGAGGATGACCCATAAATAGATCGAAACATGTAAACAAGGTACGTTAGAATTTAACACTAGAAAGTGTTATTATACATATTCCGAAGTGATACAGTATTAAAAGTTGTGTAATCAAGATGTGCAAACATTTAAGACATTACACAGCATTCACTCACACATATGAAAGGATTAAGGGAAGGATCGCCGTCCATGGCCGGACTTTCAAGAGGTACAATCCCGGCATTTGCCTGGAAATAACTGAGGAAACCATGAAAAACCTCAGTTAGGATTGCCAGCCCCTGGGATCGAACCCCGGACCTTCCGAATGCAAGGCCAGCCCTCTACCACGCCCGCTCGTTCTTATAAATTCTTTATAACTCAAAATGCTTTCATGCATTCGTTCGCAGGCATTCGATTTTAATTTGGCAGATTGAAGAATAGTGGTATATTTTTAAAGGTATTTAAATAAAAACGTACTCCATCTGCTTAAATTTGAAGGTAAAGCACATGGGTGGGCAACTCGTGCTCTCAAAGTTTCAACACCTCAGTCAGGTAGACTGAACTCTGTGTCTGTACACGGGTCTTGCGGTTCGCTCGTGTCTGCAGTAAGTGGCGGCTCGTTTTATGTGAAAAACAATATAATCCCCAGATCATTTCCCTTTAGTGATGACTCGAAAGAGAGAGATTTTTTTTTTATTAAGAAGGGAGGTAAAGCTTGTTTTATGTTCTATTACACTTTCTTACACATGACATTTTATGTCATAAATAAACACAGTGAAGATTTTTAGTAAAGAAATACTCTCTAGATCTTTTTTAGAACAGCTAAAGGTAAAAATGGGATATCAACAAGGTGAGATTGATATCAAATATCGTTAGCACGTTGTGCGTGCGAGTTACAGAATTGCACGACATATGATCGACTAGCTAAGAGCATTTTGGATATGTGGCAGTATCATGTAGAACATAGACAACTTGACTTTCTTTGACTATAAACCATCTTGAAGAGTGATAAGCAACAAATTTTCTTATCAAATATAAGACTCTACTTCAAGACGTACACCAGAATTCACTGGTAAGTTTGGAGAAACAGTGACAATTGACAAGGAATCGAGATTTTTCTGAATTCCTTTTGGCTTACAGCCGATAGAAAATCCTGCAAGTTTATAGCTTGAATTGATAAATCTACAGAACAGCACGCCACTCAGATTCCAGCAAAATCAGGAATCGAACTATTCGTAATGTTGCCTGAGTCAGAATTTCCAAATATAGGTACTCTTTGGTTCCATATATACTGTATGTGCTTGAGGCAGAATTTAATACAAGAAAGAAGTGTAAAAGCTTTCAATGTACAGAAAGAGTTCAGAAGTAAGTTTATTTCATCTGCCGTGACATGTATCAAATACTTCCTTGAATTTGTGATTGCGAATATAGATATTACCTTTCTGAGAACAGAGGAATACCCTTTAATGTATAACGACTTGTAAATTCTCGCGTTCTATGTTCCAAATAAGACATATAATAAGAAATATTAACAAATAGTGTAATAATAAATAAGTGCTGCAGCTATATTTGTTGTATCTTGAAAAGGTTGTTTTCAGTTTGTACTTCCAGTACTAAACTAATTTACAAAGCTAGGAAAGAATATATTTGTTATGTGTGTTTAGGTACAGTCTGTCTAAAATTACTATAATTATTGTACTATGTCATTCTGAAATTCAAATCATGGAGTAGATATTACGACCACCTGCATGAGCCGCCAGAGTGCACCGTGGCAGTGAACTGCTTTTGCAGCGAACCAACAAACAACTTGTAACTGCTGCGGCTGGCTCCGTCTGTCTTTCCCTCTTTCAAGGGTTTTTTTTAGCACTTTGTGAGCACGAGTTGCCCATCCATGGTAAAGCATGAACATTAGTTTATGATAGTTTGTCTGTGATAGAAATACTGTTACGTTTTCAGTGCTAAGTTTAAAGGAATCATAAATGATCAAGAAAAACTTCTTAATATCATAAAATATCATAAAGAAATATCATATTCTCTACTTTGAATTAGAGTATTAAGAGACATTTGTTGGTAGCGATTACAGGTGTCGTCAGACTTAACACGTACTGTGCGCCCCTGCAACATGACACACGAAACCCTTCTTGCATTCCTCAGAGTTCCTGTTATTCATTATGCATTTCTTGTGGTGACTGGGTCACACCGTTCAGTTCTTAAAATAGACTCCATGACCCCATCACGTAGCTATGAACACCCTCCCATAACCGATTTTAACCGAATCTAAAATTTGACCCAATCCGGATATTTCCGGTTGGAGTAGGTTTGAGTAGACAGTTCACAGAGGTCTGCCCGCTGTTGTGGGTAGCTGGTGGGATGGGCAAGCTTCCTCTCGTTACCTCTCCACGAAAGGGAAGGTTAAAATATTCTCTCGAAGAACCTGAGGCTACGCTATCTCTACTAGAGATAGGCGTGCCAACTTTCGTAAGTAAAAATTAGGGACAGAAACATTACTGACAATTTTATTGCACTAATTATTTCCACCTATCAATCCACATATTTTTAAGTTTGTCATTTAGCGTCGATGAGATTGATGATAGCGAGATGGTATTTGGCGAGATGAGGCCGAGGATTCGCCATAGATTACCTGGCATTCGCCTTACGGTTGGGGAATGCCTCGGTAAAACCAACCAGGTAATCAGCCCAAGCGGGGATCGAACCCGCGCCCGAACGCAACTTCAGACCGGCAGGCAAGCGCTTTAACCGACTGAGCCACGCCGGTGGCTAATCACATATTCAACAGTAGTACTTTATATATAAAAACATATATATATATATATATACACAGGGTGTTTCCGAGGTGGTGTTACAAACTTTCAGGGATGATGGGGAAGGGCACATGTATCAATTTGAGATAAGGAACCCTGGTCCGGAAATGACTGAGTCGAAAGTTATAAGCAAAAATAGTTGTGTGGAAATGGAATTGTAATATGACACCAAGTGCCCTCCTTCCCTTAACCTTTGGAACAGTCGTGGAAAGATGGTATTGGCCGGATGTCTCCTACGTGGGTACTTGTCCCGATACAATCTGTGAGCTTGTCTACTGCTCCCATTGGCTCATCCATATTCGAAAATCAGATCTGCTTATTCCGTTCTCTTGTAGTACTCCTCCATTTCACTAGGACTGATCGACTGGACACTGCAACTTGTACACATACACTGCTGTCTACAAACGTGCATACTCGTATCAGGACCGACCATGTCCATTACACATTACGCTATCTGCATTGCTTTAGTGTAGTTTCCTGTACCCATCCCTCAGACAGCGCACTGAATGGAACACTGTAAGTAGACAACGTAAACAACGTCAGATGAATACAGTATATGTAAGATGTACAGATAAATACACATAAATAACGTGTACAGAGGAATAAAATTATTTCATTTCCACACAACTATTTTTGCTTGTAACTTTCGACTCAGTCATTTCCGGACCAGGGTTCCTTATCTCAAACTGATAGCCTACATGTGCCCTTCTCCATCATCCCTGTAAGTTTGTAATACCACCTCGGAAACGCCCTGTATATAGCCTATACCTCATTTTACATATAAAAAATTACAAAAACCTACCAAATGACTACAAAACGAATTGAAAAATAGTATAAATTTGTGATAAAATAAATGTTAACTTGTTGGAAACTAGGAATCCATCATTTTGATGTAAATGTTAACCTGACTTAATGTAACCAGAACTAATCCAAACTAATCTAACCTAATTACAGAAAAGATTCCAGCCACTCTTCTCGGAGAACACAGAGACGTTAACGTGATTTATCACCAGAGCTATCAGATCTTATCACGCTTGAGGGGCTGCGTTTTTTACAAGTCTTTGTTGTTGTCCTCGTTGATATCTATATCTATTGTAGAAGTGGTCGTAAAATTTTTTATTCTCCCCCATTTTTCCGCCGAAACCAATGAATGAAGCATCAAGAGGAATAAAATGGACATAATACTGAATGGCGCAAACTAAAGTCAAAGTGCATAAGATGAGCTCAGAGGGTAATTGATTCAGTAAGTATCCTATAGGCTGTGATCAAACCCGCCCTAACTTGTGTATTATGATCACTGCACCCGTCACTCTGTTGATAAATCAATGAAAATTAAATTTCTGTCTTGAACATTCGTACTAGAGTCATTTCTCCATTTCGTCGCATATTGGAAGCGGGAGGAAATTAAAAGCAGAATAAATATGGGAAATGCCTGTTATTATTCGGTTGAGAAGCTTTTATCATCTAGTCTGCTGTCAAAAAATCTGAAAGTTAGAATTAATAAAACAGTTATATTACCGGTTGTTCTGTATGGTTGTGAAATTTGGACTCTCACTCTGAGAGAGGAACATAGGTTAAGGGTGTTTGAGAATAAGGTGCTTAGGAAAATATTTGGGGCTAAGCGGGATGAAGTTACAGGAGAATGGAGAAAGTTGCACAACGCAGAACTGCACGCATTGTATTCTTCACCTGACATAATTATGAACATTAAATCCAGACGTTTGAGATGGGCAGGGCATGTAGCACGTATGGGCGAATCCAGAAATGCATATAGAATGTTAGTTGGGAGACCGGAAGGAAAAAGACCTTCGGGGAGGCCGAGACGTAGATGGGAGGATAATATTAAAATGGATTTGAGGGAGGTGGGATATGATGATAGAGACTGGATTAATCTTGCACAGGATAGGGACCGATGGCGGGCTTATGTGAGGGCGGCAATGAACCTTCGGGTTCCTTAAAAGCCATTTGTAAGTAAGTAAGTAAAGTATTGGAAACATAACTATATGAGACTGTGCGATTCAGACTAAATCCAACAATATGATAGTAACGAAAATCAGCTGTAAATGTCTAATATGCCATGAAATCGGGAAATTTTGATCATTTGCAAATTATTTCGGGACGCGGGACGCAATGGTCGAAATCGGGACTGTCCCGGGAAATACGGAACGGTTGGCAAGCCTAACTAGAGATGTGGCAAAATTATTTATTACCATGAAACATAGCTTTAACAATTTATTGTTAAAATTATAAAGTTGAACTTACTGAGATCAGTAATTCGTGTGTCATTCTTTGGACGTAGGTCTAACTATATTTAAGTACTGTCTTGATTAGCTTCAGAGTAGCCTGATAAACTCTAGGCCCAGGTATATCAGCATCGGGAACGTTTACTACCCCAAAAACTTCGTCCCAAACTATTTTCAATTACACTTATGGCTTTTAGAGTACCCGGAGGTTCATTGCCGCTTTCACTTAAGTCCGCTATCGGTTCCTATCATGAGCAAGATTAATCCAGTCTCTACCATCATATCCCACCTCCCTCAAATCCATTTTAATATTATCCCCCCATCTACGTCTCGGCCTCCCCAAAGGTCTTTTTCCCTCCGGTCTCCCAACTAACAATCTATAAGCATTTCTGGATTAGCCCATACGTGCTACATGCCCTGCCCTTCTCAAACGTCTGGATTTAATGTTCCTAATTGTCAGGTGAAGAATACAATGCGTGCAGTTCTGTGTTGTGTAACTTTCTTCATTCTCCTGTAACTTCATCCCTCTTAGCCCCAAATATTTTTCTAAGAACCTTATTCTCGAACACTCTTAACCCTTAAATTGACAAAGTATCCTATAGGATACAACAGGTTAATTAGGCTATATGCTATAGTTTTAATAGAACAACATAAAAAAATTTGGCAGGAAAATTAAAATTTCACAATACTGTAATATTGTACAACATATAAAATAAGGACATTGCGACAGTTGTTTTCTTTACGGTCCGACAAGGTTTAATAAACTAGTGTGAGAAATGAAGTTTTGCCAATTTAAGGCTTAACCCAGAGTAGAGATAGTTCTATTTTTAAATAAATTTTCTTCAACTTGGTGAGGTTGCCAAAGACAAAGAATGTTAAACCAGCGAATAGGGATTATAAAGAATGGACACTGAGCGAATTTTCCTGTGTTTTGTTTCTCTGTGCGCCAGCGTTTAGTTCCACTTTCAAGCCCTAGAGGTTAGTGTAATCGAGCATACGCTAAGATAATAATTGAGAATAGAGTTGAGACAGAGGATCTAAATATCGCCTATCTTATTGCATAATCCAGTAAAGCTTTGCTTCAAATAAATTCAAGTTAACAGCTTTTCCTTATTTCTTAGTGACAAACTAGTTGTAATAATAATATTTTATATTTCAGATATAATAAATTATATTATAAAATAATATAATACATTATAAAATTAAGTATCGAATTCGTTTAATATTTGTATATAATATAATATAGGTATATGGTTTTACTTCTAGTAAGAGTTTTGTTTTTTCATTTTCAGTGCTATCAAATCATTACTATTTTAATTGTTGGGGTCAACGTCTCAACTCTCATTATAAAGGTACTCTAGAGTCTAGACATTACAGTTAATGACGGATTTATTATTTTATAGATCCAATTTATTTTATTTGAGTACATAATGTACCTAGATGTATTAATTATATGTGTTATATTTCCGCTGTGTCGACTGCTAGCTGGTGTGATGTCAGCGCCAACTCTAGGGAGAAAGCAGAATCTCACGCTCTAGCTGGCTTGAAGGTCATTGAAATCAGTCCGGCTACATCAAAGGTACGAAGTGTCCATTCTTTATAATCCCTATTCGCTGGTTAAACAGTAACATTTAAGATGACATTTAAAATGTCTTACAAGAAATTTGTTTACAATAAACTAAAATTTACAGCAGGTAATATTTCACATAATGAAAATTTGCAGTAAAATAAAAAAAAATACAGATAAAAAATAGTATGAGAAAATTGAATTTGAGTTGAAATACAAGTGTCGTCGTAAATCCGTTTTCAGACTTAGGAGTTAAAGACTACCGAGAATCAATTTCCGTTTTGTATTAACGTCCTGTTCGCATTCTGTGTAGCTGAAAAGGGAATGCATTTGAATACTTCCTTACTATTTGTGCAGTTCATAACGACTACGTTGTCTTAAAAGCTATTGTGTCTTAACGGGGCTAACTGGTTGGATAACTAATATACATTTAAGAGTAATTGGCCTGGTGCATTCACCCTTGGGCCGTCGTCATATTGTATATATTATCATATGTAAATATGATGTAAAAAACGCAATCCAAGGTGTGGTGTTCAAATTTCTTTTTGCTTTGGAAGGTCGCAGTTCAAACTACGATCCGGGTGACTAGAATGAGGTCCTTCAGACACATGTAGGTTATTTTTTCTAATCGTTCGTATTATATTTGTATACTAACGATGCTAGTAAATAATTTTAATGGAATTAGACTACAGTAAATTGTGCAGAGTTAGAAATAATATTATTATTTGAGCAAAACCAAGTAAAATATATTAGAAAATAGAAGACGTCCTGTAAAGAACTGCTGAAACTGATCAGGAAGAAAAAAAGAAATTGGTCAGGTCACTGGCTGAGAAGAAACTGCCTGCTGAAGGATACACTGGAAGGAATGGTGAACGGGAGAAGAGTTGGGGGCAGAGGAAGATATCAGATGATAGACGACATTAAGATATATTGATCATATGCGAAGACAAGGAGGAAGGCAGAAAATAGGAAAGATTGGAGAAAGCTGGGTTTGCAGGGAAAGACCTACCCTTGGCCAGAATACTGTGTATGCATGCATGTATGTATGTATGTATGTATGTATGTATGTATGTATGTATGTATGTATGTATGTATGTATGCATGTATGTATGTATGTATGTATGTATGTATGTATGTATGTATGTATGTATGTATAAAATAAATATGGTTTATTTAACGACGCTCGCGACTGCATAGGTTATATCAGCGTCATCGGTGTGCCAGAATTTTGTCCCGCAGGTGTTTTTTACATGCCAGTAAATCTACTCACATGAGCCGTCGCATTTAAACACACTTAAATGCCATCGACCTGGGCCGGGATCGAACCCGGAACCTCGAGCACAGAAGTACCAACTACGCTACCCAGGCCGACTGTACAATATGTATGTATGTATGTATGTATGTATGTATGTATGTATGTATGTATGTATGTATGTATGTATGTATGTTATTTTAGTAGGATATTTTACGACGCTTTACCAACATCAACATGAGATGAAGGTGATAATGCCGGTGAAATGAGTCCGGGGTCCAACACCGAAAGTTACCCAGCATTTGCTCATATTGAATTGAGGAAAAACCCCGGAAAAACCTCAACCAGGTAACTTGCCCCAACCGGGAATCGAACCCGGGCCACCTGGTTTACTCCACAGGTGTGGACTGTATGTATGTATGTATGTATGTATGTATGTATGTATGTATGTATGTATGTATGTATGTATGTATGTATGTATGTGTATTATATGAAGGGACGACGATTATGGAGAAATAGAGACGCAATTATGGAAAGAAAAACAGAAATTCTCCAATGAAATCTGGCTCAAATTGCTTGCTGTTCCTCCAAAAATGTAAAAAATATTGTCAGGAAACAAATCCCGGTCCATTTTGTTGAGAGTCCAACGACTGACTACCCTGGGACTTGTCGTAAATGCGACCATACTCGAACCAAGCTCCTCCCATTACAAGAACCTTAGCTCTGTATTTGTAACGCAATCATCTTCTCCTATGACGCGCAGCACAGCGCCTGTGATTGCATGTGAACCTCAGATTAGGTCGGCATTGACGTCAAACTCTTATGGACCACACCCATTCACTCCGTCGCGACCCATCCTGCAATCAGGAACCAGTCTGGTACTCACCTGTCAGTGTAAGAAAGAGTCGAGAGCTCAAGATCAAGTTTACTGAGTGAGCTGCACACGGTGCGGAATGAAGTGCCGTCAGTCGTGTACAATCTTCAGGAACATGATTACGGATCTTTCTGTAGGCCGACAAGGCTTCCTGTCCCGTCGAGTGGTACCGAATACAGAATACGTTGCAGATACATGTTCGTATTTCGCAATCTCATCAGAAAAAAAAAATCGGGATATGCTGTACAGAGACACAGATACAAGTTTTATGCATCAATACATTGCTGATAAAGTTGTTGTTGAGGTAAACTGTCAGCAGTTACAATCAACATCTCTCCTTTCCAGACTAGAGTCGTGCACAATCGGTTACGAGAAATACAGGGACATCATTTTATTTTTACTAACATTTTTAATGTTAACCTGGCTATACCTTTAGAAACCGGAAACACAGTTTGCTATCCCCTTCCACGACTGTACTCTCTTTCCAACTAAAGATTGAAGTAGACGTAAACAAAACCGAAATGTATTTACTCCGCAATCCCAAGCTAGCTACCAAAGCAGCCACCAGGGCGCATTATTTTCAGCAAGTGATCACGCAGAGCAGCCAACGTCTGATATATTGCAGACATTTCAACACATTCATTGAACTAACCCGTAAAATGCTCACAGAGGGTTAATATTTTTTATTTCTCTACTGGGAATAGTGGATTTTCTTTTTCTGTAGATTCGTGATTCTTTGAAGAGTGGAGAATTTCTTTAATTCTACAGAAATTTATTTGAGGTTGGCAACACTGAATCTCGCACTGTGTTACACCAGCTGTGCTGAAGCTGCAAGTCACCTTGGGAGGGATTTAATGCCTATTACGCATGCGCGTTGCCATTATACACGTTACAATGATTTAACATGCAATGTCTGAAACCACTAATATAAACATGATGGTTAAATCGTAACAAAGTGTTCTTATAAGCATGTTTAATTCACTCGTATTCCATGTATTTTATACATTTTATTATCTTAGAAGGAACTATTTTAATGTGAGGAAGAAGATGACAAGCATGAGTTTGGAGGCTTGTGCGTCCAATAGCCAATCAGGAACCATTATGCCACGTGCATTTATTTACATTTACTTCAATCTTTAGTTGGAAAGAGAGTAGTTCGATGATACTGGCGTAAAACACAAACAAATCACTCTAATAGGTATAGAAGGGAAGAAAAGTAGTTCATCCATTTACGTAAACTAGGAAATATCGCGATTTTGAGTTCGATAATTTTCATTTGGTTTTTGTTTAATCAAAATACAGTACTGTATTAAAAATAAGTGTTTTTACTCACGAACTGAGTTATCCATGCGAACGTATTCATTATGCAGTGTATATTATACTGTCTACAGCACATTAGCGTACAATATAGAGAAATAAGTTAAATTGAAAAATAATCATAATATGAATATTTAAATACATTTTTGGAAATGGTGGCCGTACATTTCGATACAGGCTTCAGTTCTTTTGTGCATATTATCGCACTATAGACTATTGCATCTAATTCCAATTGCCAGTTTCGTCCTTCGTACTAGTAACTCATGTTGAAATAATTCTGTACCTACTCTATAAAAGAGTACCATACCTACTGTAAATTCAATCTTCACTTCTGCCCGATCCGCACAGATAAAATTACTCAGACATGCTACCTAGTACCTACTGTCCGTCCAAGTGGTTATGCCGCAGGATCGTAGAAAGAGGGGAAATCACGTGAGAGTTAATTACTTAACGAAGCCCTTTTATTTAAGTTATTTTAAACAATTGTATAATATTACGTAAACGTCCAATTCCTAACAGAAATTAATGTATTCAGAAAAGGGCTAAGACAGCCAAGCTTTTACAGAGGGACGAGCAGAAGCAGGTGGGGAAAATCAGGATGCGACGTAGGCAAACGGACAGTATCTGTGCGAAAATATGATTCAATATTGAAAGCTCTTTCGTCACTGGAAAACGTGAACATATTTCTGGAACGTACTATACTCACTAACTCAGTGCTGTTTACTATATGAGGCCTTGGTTATGTGTGGAGGACAGTTGGAACTTCATTAGTAGAAGGCATGGGAGTGAAGTACATTAAAAAACTCAGGTACAATAAAAATTGAAGTAAAAATAAAATGATGTCCCTATAGAAGTTATACAGGGACATCATTTTATTTTTACTTCAATTTTTTTGTACCTGAGTTTTTGAATGTACTTCACTCCCACCCCTTCTACTAATGAAGTTCAACCGTCCTCCACACAGATCCTAGACCGCATATATAGTCATAGTAGCCTTACCGTCACAGTATGTTCCAAAAATATGTTCGCGTTTTCCAATGACGAAAGAGCTTTCAATATTGCATCATTTTCGCACAGATACTGTCGTCCATTTGCCTACGTCGCATTCCGGTTTTCCCCACCAGCTTCTATTCGCCTCTCTGTAAAGGCTAGTGGCTGGGCTGTCTTAGCTCTTTTCTGAGAACATTAATTTCTGTTAGGAATTGGACATCTACATAATATTATACCCATACAACTGTTTAAAATAACTTAAATAAAAGGACCTCGTTAAGTAATTAACTGTCACGTGATTTCCCCCCTTTCTACGACCCTGCAACATAACCACTTGGACGGACAGTAGATAGCATATCTGAGTAATTTTATCTTTTCGGATCGAGCAGAAGTGAAGATTGAATTTACAGTCGGTAAGGTACTCTTTTACAGAGTAGGTACAGAATTATTTCAACATGAGTTACTAGTACGAAGGACGAAACTGGTAATTGGAATTACAAACATTAGAACTGAACCCTGTATCGAAATAAACCGCCACCATTTTGAAAAATGTGTTTAAATATCCATATTATGATTATTTTTCAATTTAACTTCATTCTCTATAGTGTACGCTAATGTGCTATAGACAGTATAATATACACTGCATAATGAATAAAGCTCAGTTCGTGAATAAAAACACTCATTGATAATACTGTACTGTATTCTGATTAAACAAAAACCTAATGAAAATTATCAAACTCAAAATAGCGATATTTTCTAGTTTACGTAAATGGATGAACTACTTTTCTTAGGTTTTTGTTTAATCAAAATGCAGTACTGTATTAACAATAAGTGTTTTACTCACGAATTGAGCTATACATTCGGACATATTCATTATGCAGTGTATATTATACTGTCTACAGCATATTAGCGTACAATATAGAGAAAGAAGTTAAGTTGCAAAATAATCGATACAGGCGTCAGTTCTTTTGTGCATATTATTGCACTATAGACTATTGTACCTAATTACAATTACCAGTTTCGGCCTTCGTACTAGTAACTCATGTTGAAATAATTCTGTACCTACTCTATAAAAGAGTACCTTACGTACTGTAAATTCAATCTTCACTTCTGCCCGATCCGAAAAGATAAAATTACTCAGATATACTATCTACTGTCCGTCCAAGTGGTTATATAGCCTAGCAGGGTCGCAGAAAGAGGGGAAATCACGTGACAGTTAATTACTTAAAGAGGCCCTTTTATTTAAGTTATTTTAAACAATTTATAATATTACGTAAACGTCCAATTCCTAACAGAAATTAATGTTTCCAGAAAAGAGCTAAGAGAGCCTATCCACTAGCCTTTACAGAGGGGCGAGCAGAAGCGGGTGAGGGAAACCGGGATGCGACGTAAGCAAACGGATGACAGTACCTGTGCGAAAATATGATTCAATATTGAAAGTTCTTTCGTCACTGGAAAACGCGAATATATTTCTGGAAAGCACTATACTCACTCAGTACTGCTTACTATGACAGCATACGTGGCCTTGGTTCTGTCTGGAGAAAGGTTGGAAGTTTACTAGTAGAGGGGGTGGGAGTGAAGTACATTAAAAACTCAGGTACAATAAAAATTGAATTAAAAATAAAATGATGTCCCTGTATAACTGCCAGTTAAACTTTGTTTCAGCTAAGAAAATGTTCTTCCTACATTACATGACGTTACTGGGAGAAAATAATAACAAAAATCAATATACAAAATATTTATATTTTATACAATATATAAAAATAAGTCGTTTAGCAAAACCTATCCCGTTGTAGTGAACGAAAACATATATTCTGAGGTTATGAAATGCAAATCTTTTACGAACATCACATAACATTTGTTTAAACTAAAGGAATGCTGTTTCTACGTCATATGACGTTACAGGGACATATTTATAATACATTACGTCATTATTATTTAATGGCCCCATGCGTACCTGCTTGTAATTGAGGGGTTTACCGGAAGAAAGGCGGATAGACCGCTACGCCCTTCTTCAGGAAAACGGTTTAAAATGTAGTGAATAATTCGCTAATTATAGTAGCGAAATTTTGTTTTGATTGTACTGTACATACCTGCAGGACAGGGCCGCGTGCGTGCGCGATTTAGTCAGTCAGTCTACAAGTAGAGCTAGTGCTGAGCGTTACCGCATACTGTACTGTGTGTGTTTTCTCTTGGCAGAGACTAAGCAAATATATATAGTTCAGTTTAGTCAGTCCAGTTGTTTCCTTTGACTGCTTTTTATGTTCATTATTGTCCTTGCTTTAAGAGTAAACAAACTTATGAAACTCATAGATTAAGACGGAAATATTTTATGTTCTATAAAGAGATTTGTTACAATATTCAGATTTTTGGGCTTATTGTTATCAGGATTATACAAAGAATAAATTTTATTTATTTATGTTCACACAAAATGGAGATTTTCTTTTTCTGTTATATTCAGAGATTTTGCTTTACGTACTTAATGTCTACTCAGTATATCTGACATAATGTAAATTACTTTAGAAGTAAATAATAAATGTCATAAAATGTATCTTTGTTTCAATTCCGTGTGAAATGTAAATCTCAAATCTGCATTAAATCCCCTAAGCAAATCATTATATGGATAAAGTGCGTATAGACCGAAGTTTTGTATGGTACAAATATAAGGAAATTTAATAATATAAATTGCCTAAATGCTACAAAACATTTATACTCGCTAAGATTTTTAATTTAATGTATAATTTTGTTCACTATCTGTATAACATTTTATTCAGGCGCGTTTTAAAATCTTAGATTGCCTGTATCTCAATTCACCATATTGACGTATACGCCCTTTTTCCGGCAAACCCCTCAATTCGACCTTGCATACGTATCCACGTGACGTAACAGATGTAGCTACCAGAGGAAACTACTCGATCCACTGTACATTTGGGAACGAAATTGCGCTGCCTAGTGATAAGTGATAAGTGTCCCGTATTTTTTTCTAATATGTCTGGGAATCCTATGAACACTGTGCATCTGAGTTAGGCGCTACCATGCATTCGATTTCTTAATTACTCTTCCGTGACAGTTTTATACTCACGGCTCATCTTAGAAGTTAATTAAATACTTACTGGGCCGCCTATATGTATTAAACTGAGGTAACCGAAGAGGCTCATCATCTCGATGCCGGCCAACGGAGGGGAGAGGGAGCCAAGAAATTACACAACCGGTCCTGGTTGTTGCGCGCCGCGTTCTCTTCATGAATGAAGAACAGGGTGCTACGTCACTTGTGTGCCAGCGCATACGATATTCTCACAAGGGTTGGCTAAATTGTCAAACTTCATTTCACTGAAATATTCTTAATAGTTCAAGTTATATATGAATTCTGAGTAAATTATTTTTTTTCCCCCTAGGGATTACCGATCTTTCGCAGATCTTCTCAACCGGCATAGTTGCGCCCCGCGGTCAATTCGGAGACCTAGGCATGACATAGTTGCGCCTCAAGGTAGCAGAATGGACATGGCATAGTTGCGCCCTGAAGACATCAGGTAGCAGAATGGTCATGGCATAGTTGCGCCCTGAAGACATCAGGTAGCAGAATGGTCATGGCATAGTTGCGCCCTGAAGACATCAGGTAGCAGAATGGTCATGGCATAGTTGCGCCCTGAAGACATCAGGTAGCAGAATGGTCATGGCATAGTTGCGCCCTGAAGACATCAGGTAGCAGAATGGTCATGGCATAGTTGCGCCCTGAAGACATCAGGTAGCAGAATGGTCATGGCATAATTGAGCCCCGATGGGCATAGTAAACAGGAAAGTGATTGTCATAAAATAAATAAATTACTTAAAAATATTATAGTGATAGCTACATTTTTAAGAGCATCTGTCTATTTTACCGCTTCTGAATTCCTCGATCACGTGGTTTAAAAAACGGAGCCTATCGATATCGGTAGGCTATCGATAATCACTGCATAAACAGTAGAAAAACAGTTAATAAAGTACTTCCAACTTCATAGTGTTCATTTTAATGGTAGGCTATCGATAATAACTGCATAAACAGTACAAAAACAGTCAATAAAGTACTGCCAACTTCATGGTGTTCATTTTAACGGTAGGCTATCGATAATAACTGCATAAACAGCAGAAAAATATTTAATAAAGTACCGTACTGTCAACTTCATGGTGTTCATTTTAACGGTAGGCTATCGATAATCACTGCATAAACAGTACAAAAACAGTCAATAAAGTACTGCCGACTTCATGGTATTCATTTTAACGGTAGGCTATCGATAATAACTGCATAAACAGCAGAAAAACAGTTAATAAAGTACTGCCAACTTCATGTTGTTCATTTTAACGGTATCGATAATGAATATTAAATCGAATAAGAAATCAACAAGGTTGGTTGATTACGAGGCTCGAGTTTCCATAATGTCTTTTTCTCTACCTATTTCACCGGGGCGCAACTATGCCATGCCCCGTTTTCCTACCTGAGGGAACGGGGCGCAAGTATGCCAACAAAACAGGGATTCTTTTTTATCTGCTGCATTTTACCTGACAGTGGGGCGCAACTATGCCCTGCCCTCCTCAACACGGAGGACCAAAAAGAAAGATTTTTAGATCACATCCAACTAGGGTTGCCAACTTTTTTTGAAGAAAATACGGGAGACTAAGGAATCGACCAAATTTCACATGGAAAATAGACAAATTATTCGGTTCAGTTACTAAAATCCGACTTTATTCTACACTTCGGCAGCTTGGCTTAAATTAAGGGTGTTTTGAGACAGATTTTGTCTTGCGTAATAGTTGAAGTCCACTGCAATTTTCAGCTCTGATTTGATTAATGTGTCGTGCTCATGTTTCGAACATTTGTCCAATTATTGTTAATGAGATGAAACACCCTCTTGGTATGCTTAGAATAAAATTAGCAAGTTTTTCCAAATTTATAACATTAACAGTGTTTGATTTTAAACGGTGAGTACTAAAACCCATTCCCGGCAAGCATTACGTTCTAAAAAGACTGAATATTGCAATGCATCTCTTGAACAACAAAACTCATTATATAAACAATCATAAAAGGTCACATTTCTGGTAAGGATTAGATAATGATCTAATTGAGTCTATAACTGCAAGATGTAGTGCTTCTTCTATAGAAAATAAAGGAAAGGATTACTGTATTCGTGGTGATAATTCTCCTTCTTATCATTTCTCATAAGAACAACATTAAATTTCGCAGTGATCCACTGAATTAGATAATTACATCAACCTTAACAAAACTGTGACATTCATCGTTTTTCCCGCGAACTCTTCAAATGTTTAGAATAAAAATTTTTACATTAAGCAAAAAAAAAAAAAAAAAAAAAAAGGAAAGAAAATGCTAGAAGATGAGAATAATACGGAAGCCGGGAGTCTGTTAAAAATTAGGGGCAAATACGGGAGATCCCGGGATGTCTGTACGGAGCCATACGGCATGTGGGTGTCAAAGGTTTGTACGCGGAGATCTGTACAGATCTTAGATCATCTCTTGCTGTTCCTAATGTATTTTGTTTGATGTTCATAAACAAAAATTGTCCACCTCTGCAGCACTGGAATCCAGAATTATATAAAATAATGGTTGAAAAACAAGAAGTGCTCCAAATACATACTCCAAGATTCATGGAGACAAGTGTGCAACTATGGTAGGGCTACATGGTGTATTCTTTAAATCAAGCTTGTTTTACAATTAAAACGTAAAGCAAAACGATTTCTTTACTTCTTCTTTAATATTTAAAAAAAATCATTATATGACAGTCAGAGAGATTGAGAAAGGAGGGTAAAATATATTTCAAGGAAGAAAACAAGGGGAGGGAAGGCCAAGAGAAAAATTACTATGACAGCACTGGATACACAGATACTATGATTGCAATTCAGTTGTTCTAATGCAGTGAGAAGAGTCAGAATTCTAAATGCATTGAGGTAATGAAGCTGCAATTTGTCGCCATCGTGGAGGCTTGTAAAAAATTGAAATTATTCTGCAAAAATTTCCTTCTGAATGCTGTTCATGCCTAGAAGAGAGGCTACTAATAATAGAGGAGAA
The DNA here is from genome assembly GCF_040183065.1 of Periplaneta americana. NCBI lineage: Eukaryota > Metazoa > Arthropoda > Insecta > Blattodea > Blattidae > Periplaneta > Periplaneta americana. The sequence continues at coordinate 157,627,391 of NC_091121.1, forward strand.
AATGGCGACCATACCAAAAATGATTCGAAAACTAGCCCAGTCCTTTCACAAAATTGTTTTCTAAATAAATGAGTTTCAAATTTATTTAAATTACGATCATCCGAAAGAAAGTTTTTCCAAACTGTTTCCTCGATTATGTTATAGTGTAGTCTACTTACCACAATATTGTTTCGCAATATATCAGGACATTCAATAAGTAATGGAAACAAAGCTGTAAAGCAGCGCTCCTAGTGGTGACCATTGGAATCTTGTAGTATGTAACAGAGCAACGAGTCTTTTCATAAATCTGCAATGTTGAAAGCCTCGAAGTAACCATATTTTGTAAATACTGTTACTATTTCTGATTTGTAGTAAGTAATACAGCCCTAAAAATTATTTCTATAGGTACGAACAAAGGTACTTCATAAAATCCGAGTTGCAAGACGAAAAAGTACAACTCAATGCTTTAAGAAGTCCTACCATACTGAACTACTTCAAGATGGGCGGAAGCGAGGCATTCGCTTTCCAAAGAGCTTTAGTTCGATCAGTAACAGAGATATCCAGGAGTGATGCTGCAGATGGACTCCGCCATCTTCCAAGGATTTTGCGACGTGTTATTGACATGGCAGGAGACTATATTTGAATTATAAAATGCCAAAAGTAACATAAATATATCTAGTGTGATACAATAACGATGTTGCCATTACTTTTCGAATGCTTTAGTAGTTTTGAATTCATGGACTGAATTTTTTGTTCTTTTATTAGTAGTTTTATTGAATATTCACTAATGTTATCTTCATCTTTAGCTTTTATTTACTATGGCTCGTGTAAATTTTATTTCTGTCACATAGGAGTAGGCCTATATTCATTCATTTTGTTCTGCCCAAGGGCAGGTCTTTCACTGCAAACCCAGCATTCCTCAGTCTTTCCTATTTTCTCCCTTCCGTTTTGTCTCCTAGTATTATCCATATATCTCAATGTTGTCTATCATTTGATATCTTCTTCTGCCCCGAACTTTTCTCCCGTCCATCATTCCTTCTAATGCATCCTTCAGAAGGCAGTTTCTTATCAGCCAGTGACCCAGCGAATATATTATTTATATTATTATCGTTATATTCCATTATATCTAGTATTCACTGCCTTAAATGTAGGCCATTGATCAGTGAAGATTCAGTTGTGCCGTTTTTTATTCCGCTCATGTTACGAAAATAGTGCCGCTATAGATAGGATTTAGCCAGAATATCTTTCTTCATATTATCTTCTATTTCACCTCCAGATCTTCTACCTCTTTTTCATTCTATTTATTCCTTTTTTCCCATATAGGCCTAGCTATCTGAACTGAAACAAAATACTGAGTACTACCACAATCCTTATGCCGTAAAATTATGGATAGACCTGCTTTAAGCCATGTAGACCTAGTCAGAAGATTTTGTGCTTGCAGTTTTTCTTCTTCTTAATTCAGCTATCCACTTTTAAGCGGTTGCTTCTAATTCCTGTGCACTGTAAAGATCTATCATTCCACTGTCCATCTTCTAAGTCGAATTTAGTCATAACTTTTTCCACACTACAACACCAACTTAAACGAGTCCTTCCTCTTTTCCTTCTTCCTGTGGGGGACCAATGAATTATCCGTCTGGGCCATCTCTCCTCCTCCATTCTTTGTACATGTCCGTACCACTGCAGTATCCGTTCCTCAATCCTGTTTACTACAGTTTATTCTGCTTCCATCTCTGCTCTAATAAAATCATTTCTTACATGCTGCAACCGAGACACTCTCATACTTCGACGTAACCAATCCATCTCAGTGCTCTCCAACTTTTTCCTCCATCTATCATTCAAATTTCAACACTCTGACCCATACAGAAGGACACTTTCTACCATTGTTTTCAAGATACGGTTTTTATTTGCTTTTGTCATTTCTCTGTTCCAAAGGATACCGTTCGAGGATCTAGTTATTTTTCTCGCTTGGCTGATTCTATTATCTATATCCTTTTACAAGTACCAGAACTATCTATAATTGATCCTAAATATTTAAACTGGCAGACATTATTAATTATTACACCATTTACAACCAAGTTCTCTCCTTTCCCTCCAACAACCATATATTGTCTTCATAAAATTCACTTTCAATCCGTGTAGACTATACCCACTTACAAGCTTGCGGAACATATATTCAATATCTTCCTGATCTTGTCCTACTATTACCTGGTCTTCGGCGAATAGCAAGGTATGCAACATATGGTTATTAATACTTATGCCCATACCTGTGCATGAGTCATTCCATTTCTTCAAGGCATTCGCTAGGAAGATTTTAAATAAAGTTGGTGCAGTTGGTTGCAGTTTTTAATTCCGTGTTAATAATTGTTAATGTTAGCCACAGCCTATGAAAATGTGGTGGATATGTGGGTCATAATAAAATGAATAAAAATAGAAGTTCTGAAGAGATCGATTGCCAGCGGTTGCTCTTTCGATGCAACTGGATCGGTTAATAGAACATCAATAAAGGTCAGTGTGCGGCGTCGTAATTCGTAATAATTACGTATATCTTCATGCAAATAGTTTATAGAGACTGACTGGTCATACATGCCAGCGGCAAATTTAGAACGTTTCCTCAGAAAAATGTCGAATAATAATCATAAATTGCAAACTGCTTAAGTTGGCCTTAATCTGCTTGTCGCTTGAGAATATGAAGTAAGCTTATTCATTACTGCAGGATAGAAAGTTAATTACGATTTTCTTTGTGAATAGGACACAAATCGAGTAATTATGTGAGCTGACAGACAGACAGACAGACAGACAGACAGACAGACAGACAGACAGACAGACAGACAGACAGACAGACAGACAGACAGACAGACAGACAGACAGACAGACAGACAGACAGACAGACAGATAGATAGATAGATAGATAGATAGATAGATAGATAGATAGATAGATAGATAGATAGATAGATAGATAGATAGATAGATAGATAGATAGATAGATAGATAGATAGATAGATAGATAGATAGATAGATAGATAGATAGATAGATAGATAGATAGATAGATAGATAGGCAGGCAGGCATATAGATAGATAAAGATAGATAAGCTTTATTGCCAGAGGCAAATATGCATAGACATTGTCAATAAAATACATTAATACATTAAAATTAAAATTAAAATAAGTATGCAAGATTTCAAAGCCCCACACGTGCATCCTCTAGACTGTAAGGACACAAATGTATTAATTTATTTCTTATATACTTCCTGAATTTAAGATTATTATTTTTATATTTAATATCCTTAGGCAAGCTATTGTAAATTTTAATGCCAGAAACCATATAAGTTCTGCTAATATTTGTAAGGTGGTGTACCGGAATACTTAAACTAGTTTTATTATGAGAATAATAAGAATGAAAGCCACTATTTTGGTGAAAGTCAGAAAGATTTGAATAAATTAATTGCAATACATTGAAAATATATATGCCATAAATAGCGAGAATATTACAGTATACTGTAAAAAATATTTCCTACAGGCGGTTCTACTATCAACACCCTCTATGCACCTGGCAATACCCTTCTATGAAAGCCTTGACTCAACTTGTGCAAAATAGAAAGACATTAATACATCATGATTAATTATTATAGTCCTCAAAATTCTGATTTGATAACAAATTATGTTAAGTTTAGAAATTAAACTTATACAGTGGGGCCTCCAAGACATAAGATCATAAAATGTAACACCCAAAAATTTAGTCGTTTCCAATTTACGTAAGTATTGATCTTGAATAGAAATATTAATGTCCCCGTTGCTCAGTTGTCAGTTGGAAGGATTTTGTGAATTAAAGTGAAGAAGTATGGCAGGGGAAATCGAAAATATTCCGATGAAATCTACTTCAACACTGATTCTCAGGGATTGAACCTGTTTTAGCTTTCGGCTAATGCTGCAAAATATATTGAGAACCTAAAAGCTGAGCGTGGGTAAACAGGAGTAAAATTTATTACTCCTTTACTGTAATTCAAGCGGTATCGATTTAAGGCAGCGAATTGAATATTTATGAACATTCCACTGGAACTGGGTGTGTTTCTTAGTCTCATTTTGTCCTGTGTTGAAAGTGGTAATTTGTGCCATGCTTATCACTTTGTCAAGAAATTCCACTATTTGTGAATATCTAATAAATAATGATCGATGATAATCCCCACAAAGTAAGAACTGGAACAGCCACCGGTGTAGCTCAGTCGGTTAAGGCGCTTAACTGCCGATCCGGAGTTGCGCTCGGGCGCGGGTTCGATTCCAGCTTGGGCTGATTACCTGGTTGGGTTTTCTCCGAGGTTTTCCCCAGACGTAAGGCAAATGTCAGGTAATCTATGGCGAATCCTCTGCCTCATCTCGTCAAATATCGTCTCGCTATCACCCATCCCATCGATACTAAATAACCTCGTAGTTGATACAGCGTCGTTACATAACCAAATAAAAAGAAAAAGAATTGGACCGATGAAAGATTTCGTTTTTACTTTTTTTTATTTTAGTAGGTTATTTTACGACGCTTATTTAGCGTCTGAATGAGATGAAGGCGATAATGCCGGTGAAATGAGTCCGGGGTCCAGCACCGAAAGCTACCTAGCATATGCTCATATTGGGTTGAGGGAAAACCCCAGAAAAAACCTCAACCGGAATCGAACCCGGGCCACTTGGTTTCGCGGCCAGACGCGCTAACTGCTACTCCACAGGTGTGAACTGAAAGATTTCGTTCCTTTTGAGATATACAGGGTGATTCAGAACTTATGTTACAGAAGAATGTGACAGATAGAGGGTACTAAAACAAACATTTTTCATTAAGCAATGTGTGTCCTATTTCACACACTTGTTTCAGTGTTGCGGCTGTTTACCATTGTTTGTTGTTGCTATGCGCATTGATTGTCTCAGTCCACATGTTATGGCAAATCGCCTAAAGGGAGAAAAATAAAGGGACTTTATAGAAAACACCCTGCTCGTTTTATTGGAAAAGCTACCGCTTGCAGTACACACCAGGATATGTTTCCAGCATGACGGAGTTCCTGCGCTCTTCAGTCTTGCGGCAGGGCAACAGCAGGCGTCAACATTTGGTGACAGATAGATTGGTTATTAAGGTCCCGTCCCTTGACCAGCAAGATCGCCAGATCTTAATCCACTTGACTTCTTTTGTGGGGACTTCTGAAGACCCTAGTACACGCCACACCTGTAGACCAGATCAGTGATTTTCTTCGACGGATTGTCGACGCCTGTAACACCATACGTACCACACCTGTCATATTTGAACGGATGTGGCAGTCAATGTTTCGACGATACCAGGGGGCGTCGCGTCGGTTCCAAGGTCTTCTGTAATACACAAGTTGTTAAGTGTCATTGTCTGTTGTTTTTCATTGAAAGCTCAGTCATCAGAGAGTCAATCTATTGGCCCTTAAATGTATAATTGCCTACCAGTCACAACACTAAATCAAGTGCAGTACCGTACCGATGCGAGATAGGACGCACATTGCTTAATGAAAAATGTTTTTTAGTACCTCTAGCTACCATATTCTTCTGTAACATAATGTCTTAATCACCCTGTATAATGGTAAGTTGTTATTTGTATGAACAACTATTTCGAATTACCATTTCTTCTGCTAGTCATAATTTACTTATATTTACGCCCCTGTTTCTTCAACCTTTGTTAAATTATAACAGTGTGTTATTCCATTTTAACGTAAACTTAACAGTTGAAGCATTTCTTCAACTACTGTTAGTACTAACAGACTGTTAAAACCCATGTTATTTTAACTGCCCAATTTCATACAGTTAAATCACTTAAATCTCTGTTAGCATAGAAGTATTCAATATGGCTGGTGCATTAGATGCTGAACTTTATTTAGAAAATGATATCCATGAATACATAAACAGAGCGGATGATTTCTGTGATTTGACAGAACAGAAGTTCATACAAAGGTATAGGTTATTTTTTGCCAAGCCTAACTTTTCGCTTTCAACGTATATCCGTTTGTTTGTTTATTCTCAATAATTGGTTTATACTGCGAAATTATTTTCAGCAGAAGGCTTCTATCGAACGAAGAGAAATTAGTCCCACGATTTTTTTTTGTTCCAGCGTTTTCCATTTCACAACAGCAATACCAATACGGCTATACGCCGCTCCATGTTACTGTGATACAGATGACGGAAAGAATCAGAAATCAAACCTGAGAGAATAGAAACACTTCTATAATCTCTGAATCAAACAACGGAAATAAGCGAGAATCGCAACAAGTCAGAGTTCAGAAAACAGAATTGAGCCTATACTTTGTTATAGGTTATGGTTAAACTCTAGAATCTCTGGTCCTAACAGAGAGTTAACAAACAGAATGTTAAAATGTGAAATGTAAAGTTGAAGAAACGCAATATTTTTAACAGAAATTTCTACTTTTAACTTACAGTTAATTAACGCACGTTACGTGCATTTTAACAAAGGTTGAAGAAACCGGACCTTAGTCAGGATTGTAAGCGGCATTACATTTTTTAAAATTAGATTAAATGGATTGTGAAATTTATTAGTTTTACATTTTATTCTCCTGTGTGAAATAAACCATTCTATTGCTGGAGCTCTATCTTTACAACACCTACTGTTTTCTATTTTCTGTGACAGCCTGTACATTCCTCTTCCTACGAAGTCTTGACCACCAAACTATGTAATGAGGTGAACGTTGTACATAAAGATGGGCTTGATATAAATTTGAAATAATGGAGCGAATACCACATAACTACATCACCATTTTAACACTTTAACGTGAAATTTGGATCTGTTCCCTTCAGCTAAATCAATTCTATGTTATAGTCGTTTGGAGGAAACTAGACCTTAATGGATATCAGGCACGATGTATTCTCACACAGAATCTAGAGTGGTACCAAGCTCTAAAACACGTGTTAATCTTTGTAATCGTTCAAGTAACTGTGTCGATCTATCCAATTTTGCTCCTCCGATATTTCGGTGCTAGTGCGTGAGCTCTAGTTCGATCCTCGGAGTTGTGGGCAAGATTATAGTACGAATCTCAATACGTAGTAAATATGCATCCATAGATAGTTGCTAACCACTAGGGGCCGTATTTATAGACATTCCTAGCCCGGGCTTCGCTGGATGATCAGCGTATTAACGTTTTTCGTATTCATAAACCAGCGTTAGCGATATGATATGATATGATATGATATGATATGATATGAAACCTGTACAAGTAATCAGTCGATAGCTGGGGCTAGTTTAGCACGCTCGTAGCGCGGGCTAGCGAAATGTCTATGCATAGAACCCATAGATCGCTAATATCGCCTCATTACAGACAATGCGAAATAGTACCGGCACAGTCTTTTGTTCCTAGCACCCTGACAACTCAAGCTTCGTAACTGTATATACTAGACTAGCGGTGGCGAAAATGTAATCGTGCGCCGAGCCACTGTGTAACCTGCAACGTGCATAGCAGCTATGGAGGGAGGCGGATACCCGAAGGGGAAGTGAAGCAACTGTCTGACTTATTAACGGATTTTCATTTTCCTTACGTCAAGCACTTAAATATAATTTTATACAGTACAAGGCTACAAGCTAATGTTTAGTACGTGTAACGAAGAAAGAAATGAACAATATCACAACCTAAAATTAACTGTCTTCAGAATGTCTCTGCGAGAAAGTTTCAAAATCAGGAATTATGTCACTTACTGCCAGTCGTAGTTGATCACGAAGGTATTTGTCTGTCAGTCGTGATCTAATTTGGTTTTTACTATTTTAATTGTTGAAAATAACTTTTCACAAACGTAAGTTGTAGCGAACATGGTTTCAACAGAGCAAGCGAAAGAACGAAGCTTCGGATATTTATTTTTTGGCAAAGATTTGAAAGTTCCACATTTGTCAAGTCCTTACATCTAGCTTTCATTTGACATCACATAGTAAATAAGTGAGTTCAAATTGAAGAGCTAACCGCATTATTCGTAAATCTGCTGAAAAAGGGTCGACGTACAGAGATGGTGATGATGATGATGTGATGATGATGTTGATGATGATAACAACAATAACACTTAACCTTTTAATGTTTCATAAGTGACATGTAGTATAATGCCATTTTATGTTACACAACGGTTTTCCTCGTAATACTTGTGAACAAATAATACATTTAATATTCTCATAATATTGACAGCAAAAAAAAAAAAAAAAAATGCGTCCTCCCATCCTACTTGGAACTTTCGTACATGGTTTCGAGAGAGACATATGCCACTCGCAGGTCAGAGACAAATGCAAATGGAACGGAGTTTGACTCCAGTGAGTGAGAGGGTGGGGGTTGGCGGAGGTTAGAAGCAAGCGAAAGGCATAGCTATCACTGCGAGCCACAATGTCTCGCGAGTCACGTTCACGCCACGGCGATACTAGACTGTGATTATAGGATGAAGGCCTTTACGTTTCCCCCAATATTACAAATCTAATACTACTGACTCTCCATTTCACCCAGGGGCGTCATTTCAGTTTTTGCTTGGGAGGCAAGATTTGTTACAAAAGATATTGTGTGTGTCCATGTATTTGAATTTACGTCATATTAACAGCATGTGAGCCACCGGCGTGGCTCAGTCGGTTAAGGCGCTTCATGTCGATCCCTGCTTGGGCCGATTACCTGGTTGGGTTTTTTCCGAGGTTTTCTCCAACCGTAAGGTGAATGCCAGGTAATCTATGGCGAATCCTCGGCCTCATCTCGCCAAATACCATCTCGCTATCACCAATCTCATCGACGCTAAAAACCTAGTAGTTGATGCAGCGTCGTTAAATAACCAACTAAAAAAACAGCATGTGCATGTAAAACACGTATCGTATAAGTAGGATAAGAAGTTAAAAGTAGGCCTATGTGAGGAAACTTTAAATTTGTTGTAAAGTGGGGTAAACTTGACCATAAAAGAAAAAATTAAATTAAACCATTATATCAGACCTATTTGTGAAATAAAATGACAATAAAATGATTAAGAAATTGAGAAAATAATGAACTTTAAAAATATATTAAGTGCATTGTTTTTATGCTCGACCATGCCGAAATGTAGTAATTATACACCTGGTAGTAGCCCTTTAATGCACCTCATTAAAGTACACCTATTCATTATAGCTCAGTTGTTCAGCCAATGAGAAATCACCATTGTACCATTATAAAACCGCAAGTATCGATTTTTCTCGGATATGCAATCGAAAGAGAATTAGCGAAACGTTACGGAGGCTGGAAATCCAATACTGTCGCAGAAGGTTATGTTCTGTTACTATAATAATTAGCGTTAATTGCAAATAATATTCAAATAAATTCAATTTGTCATCTCGTTTTTCAATTCTAAATGAATTTCCAGGTTATATAAATATTAATGTTCATGATATTCTCTAGATTATATCAAGGTCAATGACACTCGTCCCTTGGAAAAAATGAATATTTTCGCGTCTGCGCACATCTCACAATTTAGAAGGTAAGTTCCGCTCTTCACTTAGATAACCATAACATGAATACTTCTGAATAATTTCAAGTTAGAAATATGGTCGAGAATAAAAAGTCGTATGAAACTTGCCTATAATGGTAATTAAGACGCTCGTATGAAAATTATGAAATTCGCTTGCGCTCGTTTCATAAACAAACATACTCGCGTCTTAATTACTACCATTATAGGCTCGTTGCATAATATACTATTAATGTACAAGTTTACCTGAGCGGTCAAGTTTATCCCAGTTTACAGTATGAAAAACAGTTAATTTCAGAGAAATAGGGAGTGAGTATGCCACGCGATACATCCTACGGCAGTGATGTCAAAGCAAGCGCATTTTTCTGACCTTGACGTCGTGCGCAGACATCAAGCACTAAGTATGGAAAGAGGAAGGGTTGTGTGTATGAATAAAAAGCCTGTTGGATTAAGAAAATAATGGTGCACAAACTTCAAACGGAACGTGAAATTTGATTTCGTTATTTTTATATGGCTTCTTTCTGTTTCATATTATCTATATTGTCTGTAAAACAAAAGTACTAATACCAATTTCTTAATATTGCAGTTGTGTTTTAAATCTTAATAACATAATAAAGAGTTAAGAAGGAATATTCATATAAATTCCATAGTGTACTAAATAGATGACACATCATTCATAAAGAAAGTGATATCCCGAAAAAGAGATTGAGTATGACATGATAAGTTGGAATTGATATTGATGGTATCTTTAGCCTTATAAAAGTAATCAATGAACTAATCAAAACAATATTAGAGTACAAAGCAAAGTTACTTAGGTACTGTATATGTTTTAAGTGTAACTAATATTCCATAACAAACTCTTATTGCATTATGCTTTTAAGGTGATAATGGTGAGCAACTTCCTATCATCAGTATATTAAATTATTTTCTCGAAATGTGCTGAAGCTATAGTGCTGACATTTTTACAACACATGGGCACGTATATTTTGCTTATGATGTAGCAGTAGTTGCTTTGTTAATTCATATCCTTACAAACAATTTCCATGCGAATATTTTCAAAATTTTCAATACACTATCTTCAGTAATACGTATTTACAGTATATTAAATTTACGAAAACATTCTGTAAGGCTACTAAATAAATAGGCCTATATCTGAAAATTTCACTTCTCTATAAAAAAAAAAGTTGAGAAAATATTTCTTTTGAATAAAAAAAATCAAACTTGTGAAAAATGAGCATTAAAATTAAAACTTACATTCTTATAATGCACTTTTTTTCATTTTTTTCATTTATTTATTTTATTCCATAAATCTTACATGAGCAATGAAGCTTTAAGATGTGGAACAAGTCAAAATTTTACAATATTACAATTACAATTTTTTACAGATTTTTATAGTTTTACAATTTAGTAATTTTATACAATTTTGTGCAATTTTTTACATTTTGGCGAGATGTAGTGAGGTCCGAGGATTCGCCAAAATATTACCCGGCATTTGCCTTTCGGTTGGGGAAAACCTCGGAAAACCCCAACCAGGTAATCATATCAAAGGGGGGTAATCAAATCAAAGGGGTTGATGCCAAGGACTCGCAATAGACCATCCGGCTTGAGTCCCACACTTCTCAGACAAATCTAAAAATTAACATGGATACAGTTTTAATAAGTTCTCTTGCCTTTATCTATTGAATCATTGCTGGCCATCCCTGAATGTAGCTCGACCAAGCGGCATATACCACCTCTTTCGTCTGTCTCTTTCCTTTCCGTTGTAAAGCGCTCAGGCTCTCCTGAGCTCTAAAGCGCGCTTTCTGGTATGGGCATCAATTGACATGACTGTCCTTCGGGATACGTGGTCGTGCTTGCAACTTGAAGTGCAATGGTCATTATATAAAACAAGCTTTTAAGTTCGAAGCAGAAGATAATTCTAACAGTTCCACTACGTCTTTCTCAGGCAAATTATTTTCTGTCATTGAAAAGGAGATTTTCATTAAATTGTTTATTTAATTGGAAAAGGAAAATATTCAATTAACTTTAATGGCAATGAATCAAGATACCGATATTGTATATTTCCGATATGGACGAGAGGGCATAATCATTTGTTGCTAGAAAGACACTGAGGGTGGGCAATGAATCGAATTCTCGATGTGAACTGGACGAAGTCATAAGTTTTAGTTTCTTTGTCGTTGCTTCAGTCTTATTCTGAACGATGAATGCTGTTAAAGTTGGATCCTGAAGACTGGAATTTGTAGAATTTAGAGGACTAAACATGTCCGATATTAGAGGCAAGTCACGCAAGTCAGAGAGACGTCTTACAGGCGATCGCATTTCTATTAAAATCTGTGCCTCAAAAGTCTGAGAAAAACAAATTATATTCCAGAAAGTAGAAAAAATCAGATAAAATAATGAGTTAAGCTTAAGGCTATGGGACTGTGAAATTTCTAACTTCTACATTTTTACACCAATTAATCTGAAAGTTTTACCACGCACTTCTTACAATGTGGACATGCAATACACAAATTTTCACTTTGATATTCCAAATAGTTTATTTATAATGATTATTAATTTTTGTTTTTTTTTTAATACTGAATTATAATTGCCCCGATTTTCAAAATTCACGTAATTTTTCTTTAAATTTATATTTAATTTATTCCTGATATATGTACGTAAAATATGGCACATACTTTTAATATTTTTCCAATTACTTTTTGAGAAAAAAATATTTACCCTTCTTCTTCTTCTTCTTCTGCACTTCACGGTATAGGCAAACTGCCTGTTCCGTCCTCACAGCATATCTCTCCATCTCTTCTTTGGTCTTCCCACGTCCCTCCTTCCAATCGGTCGGTATTGATACAGTAATTTTGGTAGTCTCGAATTGCTCATCCTATCTACGTGATATAACCAATTATTACGGTAGCTTTCAATTTGTTCGTTTACACTTTTAATTGTTAATTTTTCAACAACTTTTTAAAACTTATCACATTCTCAACACATGGGATTTGAATACTTTGAATAGTGGAGTAAAACACATGTGACAGTTTACTTCACATGCTTTTGTGGACATCTGTGCAAAATTTCACCGAGATTGGAGAAAAACTGCATTCATAAGAGCATTTTGAATGTTACAAGATGTTGAAAATTGGAAAATCGAGAAAACGAGTATCAAAGTAAAGCATGTATATGATATATATTATACTATCGATATCCTTCTTTCCTAAACATGACTACCACATACATTTTTCTCCTCCATAGCAGGGCTAAATGAGAACTGAATGAAAAGTGAAATTAGTTAGAATGAAGAACAAAGTCTGTCAGAATGACAGCTGAGTGTCAGTTTAAAGGGCTGCAGCTCCACTCACGCGCTGGTCACTTTAAATTTGTCCTGAGGGGCTTTAAGTTGTCATAGGACCAAAATAAGCACAGATTTAGGAAACTGAAACATTATTTTATTTTTTATAATTAAAACAAAATAACCTTTTTTAAATGTTTTTTTTCGTTATTTTCAACGAGCCATAGCCTTAATTAAAATACCGTTGGAAAACAAAACTTGGTCCTGCGGATTATATTTGAATTTTCGCTAGCATAACTCTAAATGCGTAAAGACTCCCACCCGTACAAAAACATTCACTTTTAAGGGAACTAATATGTGCACAGTATACAGAATGTTTCAAAAGTGATGGTGAATAATTTACAGATGAAAAGTACAAACTGAAAGAGACAAATAAGTCAGATAAACATTGGTCCGAAAATTAAACGTTCATGCGATATTCCCTTAGGCAGAGGAGGAACTGTACCGTGGCCTCCTAGGTCACCGGATTTAAATTAAATTAAACTTTTGTGTTTGGGATCGTGTAAAAAGCTTAGTTTATGCTTCTGAGGTCAACACACTTGAGGAATTGCGGTTTCGAATTGAAAGTGCCTTTCTGCAAATAAGGAATGATCCAGGACTGCCCGAGAAGATTCGCAGCTCACAGCAGAGAAGAGTACAACGTTGCGTTTAGATGCATGGACAGCATTCTGAACATCTGCTCTAGATAGAATTTGGTTAGAGATATCTGCACGTGTACTCTTAGTCAGCGAGAATCTGAATAGAAAATGTGCATTATCTCGATCACTAATCATTCTAGTAACTTTGCTATGGGACGGCCGTGGTGTACGCAACAGCAAAAACGGCTCTAGATATCCTAATCTACTATCCCACCAAATATTTTTACAATATTTTTTAAACACCCCGCATACATATGTGTACGGTACCGATACTCATATGCTTATTTGACGATACGTTCAGTAGAGTCTCTATTGAGCGTCAGAATATTAATGTAATTCTGATTATGATTATCAGACACCGGAAGTTTAGGCATTATGAATCATTAAAGTAGGCAGGCAAAAAGGCATCATAATAGCTAAAGCAGGCAGGCAAAAAGGCATTATAAATAGCTAAAATACGCAATAAAAGGCAATTACAAGAACCTTGCACTAGACCCACAATCTTGCACTTCCCACAAAGGGATTTCGGCAGCAAGAAAAGCTTTACATAAGTCGAATGTAAATTGAGATTTTCGACTCAATGTTGCAATTACTGTTGGGAACAAAGAAATCTTCCCAGTAGCCTTGGAAAGTCCATTTTTGTGTTTGGTTGTACTGATATTATCGCCGCGCTCTCATGGTTAACATGTCGGCATCAAACAATAACGTGCGGTGTGCTTTTAAAACATAAATTTCCGACCGATTGTTGCTCTGTAGGTTTCACTCTAAGCGTCACGTTGTCACGTCTACTTCCTCGATAAGAATAAGCACTAGTTTGTTATATTGTTAAATGGCTATTATTATTATTATAATTATTATTTCATATACCAGTACGTTGACATTCTTAATTCTTAATAAAAACTCTTTAATAATAATTTTTAATCACATATCTTAATGATCGTCCTCAGCACGAGATATTGCAACCTCGGTTTTAGTCCACGTGGATTAGACAAGTAAGTGTCATTTAATAATGGAAGCAGCTTATTGGTTGCAATATTGAAATTGAGGCGAGTGACTGGAGCGGCGACTTACGAAATTGAAAACAATAATACAATTAAATTTCAAAGAGCTGCCGAATGTTATGCACGAGTCCGCTCAAAGACCTGCCGAATTTAACCATGAGAGCGCGGCGATAATATGTTGCGATATGAAATATTTATTGAAATGCTTCTAAATATTCTTTCATTCTATCTTTACAATTTACAGGATTTTTCCTGCTCTCCATAACGGCCACACGACCGACCTGTTCGTAGCATCTTCAAATCTATCTTGAAAACTGTATCTGCAGTGACAGAAGAGTTTTGCTGTTTCCTTGGTTCACACACGCCTCTTTCAACACAGTGATTCTACACACATCGTGGAGGCTTTTTGCTATATTCTATTCTCTGTTTTTAAGTGATATTACAGTTGTAACTATAGTTTTTAAAATCATATACCAAGTGTTCACTTTTTATAACATGTTCCATTCGACCTACACGACCTGAAGATGCCAATCAAAATTGGCGAAAACATTTGTTTTTAAAATCTGTGTAAATGTTATTATTACATGTTTTATTGTGTTTATGTTAAGTATTGACTGAATAGAACTCATTTATCAATTAACATTGAACTTAACGGAACCAATATGCCTTTGAAATTATGAAATATTTAGCTAGCTACAACAACGCCGCAATGAAAACTGAAAGAAAAATAACCGTTAAAATAACGTTAGACCCGCACTCATTGTTGCCTTGTCAAATAAACACAAGCGATAATTAAAACGTTTACTGTTATACATTTTTACACGGCAGCACTCATTGTTGCAATGAGAATATGAACTGGCTGAAAGACAATAATATACATTCGGTGAAGTCACTTTCATTGTAGCGCTTATAGAAATGAATTAAAGTAATCCTGTAGGCAATTTTTAATAAGAAATTAATAAATAATAGATAAATAATCAAATAAAGGCAAAAAACATTTATTTTGTAAATTAGGCATTCATATTAAAAAAGGCAGAAAAGAACAACATAAAACGGTGACGTTTCAGTCACAAAGGTATAATTCGTACAGATTTACTTTCAAACTGAAGATGGATTTAACACATTTAAGAAAGCATTCTGCCAAAGTTCCGGTCTCTGATGATTATTATTATGAAGGCTATTTGTAGATTGTAATTGTTTTTAAATAAACTGATGGTAACATTAGGTATGGCATAACTTTTGTTAGTTCTTATGAGAAGACGAAGGCAAAAACCTGTTATAAACGGTGGTGAGGTTGATATAACCTTTCAAAGATGCACTGCTGCTGCTGCTGCTATTAATATTGATAACTGTTATTACTGTTACCTACAATTGCTTCTGGCGGACCGCTAACTGATTGGTTATGGACTGGAATGTAAGATGTCGGCTAGTGGCAGGATTTTTCTTCCGGAAAGGCCATGAGATCCATTCAGCTGTCTGTCAAATTCAGTACCGGGTATTTCCCGAGAATAAAAGGCTGTCGGGGCTTGGTGCCGATCAACTAAGCTTCTATTGCCGAGTTCATGAAAGCATGCGACTCTATTTTTTGGCACTTTCGTGGCGTTTAATTTACAATTTACTTCTTTTACTACTAGACTAATAGCATTCATAATACTAATTTTATTATTATAAATTCTAATATTAGTTTTAGTACTATTAATATTACAACTATAACTATATTAATAAAGCTTCTACTATTCCTATTAGCCTCACTGCTGAAGCTTCTACAATAGTGAAGTCTACTTCTACTTTTACAGGTTCACTGTCTTGGCTCGGCGTTTCGAGCGCCAAATCCGGGACGGGTCCTTGCATTTGGAATTGCGTTGGCGCATTGTTGTCCGGTAAGTGGTCTGGCTGACATTCTTGCATTCGATGCGACAGATTGACCATCCTGCCTCAACTCTGGCGAGCCAGTTCCTATAACAAGACTAGTATCTCATAAACCCCAGAATCCGGAGCCCCAATCCCTGTTTCAGTTCCTACTCTAAGACGAGTACCTAATAAACCTCAGAAGTGAGAGCCCCAATCCCTGATTCAGTCAGTTTCTACTCTACGACGAGTACCTAATAAACCTCAGAAGTCAGAGCCCCAATCCCTGATTCAGTCAGTTTCTACTCTAAGACGAGTACCTAATAAACCTCAGAAGTTGGAGCCCCAATCCCTGATTCAGTCAGTTTCTACTCTAAGACGAGTACCTAATAAACCTCAGAAGTTGGAGCTCCAATCCCTGATTCAGTCAGTTTCTACTCTAAGACGAGTACCTAATAAACCTCAGAAGTTGGAGCTTCAATCCCTGATACAGTCAGTTTCTACTCTAAGACGAGTACCTAATAAACCTCAGAAGTTGGAGCTCCAATCCCTGATTCAGTCAGTTTCTACTCTAAGACGAGTACCTAATAAACCTCAGAAGTTGGAGCCCCAATCCCTGATTCAGTCAGTTTCTACTCTAAGACGAGTACCTAATAAACCTCAGAAGTCAGAGCCCCAATCCCTGATTCAGTCAGTTTCTACTCTAAGACGAGTACCTAATAAATCTCAGAAGTTGGAGCTCCAACCCCTGATTCATTCAGTTCCTACGCTAAGACGAGTACCTAATAAACCTCAGAAGTCAGAGCCCCAATCCCTGATTCAGTCAGTTTCTACTCTAAGACGAGTACTTAATAAACCTCAGAAGTTGGAGCCCCAATCCCTGATTCAGTCAGTTCTTACACTAAGACGAGTACCTAACAAATCTCAGAACCTGGAGCTCCAATCCCTGACTCAGTCAGTTCCTATTCTAAAACGAGTACCTAATAAACCTCAGAAGTCAGAGCCGCAATCCCTGATTCAGTCAGTTTCTACTCTGAGACGAGTACCTTATAAACCTCAGAAGTTGGAGCCCCAATCCCTGATTCAGTCAGTTCTTACACTAAGACGAGTACCTAATAAATCTCAGAACCTGGAGCTCCAATCCCTGACTCAGTCAGTTCCTATTCTAAAACGAGTACCTAAGAAACCTCAGAAGTCAGAGCCCCAATCCCTGATTCAGTCAGTTTCTACTCTGAGACGAGTACCTTATAAACCTCAGAAGTTGGAGCCCCAATCCCTGATTCAGTCAATTCTTACACTAAGACGAGTACCTAATAAATCTCAGAACCTGGAGCTCCAATCCCTGACTCAGACAGTTCCTACTCTAAAACGAGTACCTAATAAACCTCAGAAGTCAGAGCCCCAATCTCTGATTCAGTCAGTTTCTACTCTGAGACGAGTACCTAATAAACCTCAGAACCTGGAGCTCCAATCCCTGATTCAGTCAGTTCCTATTCTAAAACGAGTACCTAATAAACCTCAGAACCCGAAGCCCCAATCCTGACTCAGTCAGTTTCTACTCTAAGATGAGTACCATTTTTACGAAATATTTAATGACAACACGAAGCTTGATATTTTTCATTTTTGTCAATCTGTTCGCACTAACTTCAAAATTAAACTACACAAAATGTAACCAGAAGAAATTTTTTTTTTTTTAAAACTAACGCAAAATATCTGCTAACATTGGCGGAACTCTGTTGTCACGTTTTCAGTGCCATTTACTGTATGTATCAGGCCACGTACGTTTCAAACGCACCTCGTACAACATTTGTTTACATTTAGTAAAGAACTAAGAGAAACACTGTAAAGTTAATGGAGAATCCACTACTTGGAATTGAATCTCGTACTTCACCGAGCTATCTGCCCTATGGGATACTTCAAACGCAATTTACAATACAATAGTCATTAATAGCTCTCCGTTTAGACACACATTTTTTTTTTCTCAGTAACATTCCTATCGTTTAACTTGTGACGAATTGGGTTGGTTACTTTTTTGTTATGTAGGCTACTGTAATCGCTTTCGTGAGTTACAGCAATTACACGATTCGAATAGCCCCTTAATTGTTAATTATTTATTATAAAGAGTACCAGTTGAATGATGCTACCTCGTAAAGTGGAATACGAATGAGTTTTTGGCAGCCCTCGGCAACATTAATTGTCGTTCAAGCGACACAGTTTATTAATGGGCTAATAAATTTCAAGAATATCACGTTGCTTTTGTGTTCACAGGATTTTTATCCTAGAGTTAAAGAAGGCCGGTGAGGAAAAAAATGTACGACCTCGCATTAATTTCTGTAGTAGTAACACGTCTACGAACTTCTGAGGACCCTGGTTCACCCGATACTACTACAGAAATGAAAGCATTAGCCAACTTCAGATACATAGTAGAGTTCGGTCTTATTTTGCGGTTCGATTCTTTGGGAATGAAACGGTAATTGTGGTGAATAACATTGGAAAATGAGATCTGCCCTCTTCAATATTACGAAAAACAACTTTTTAGAACTTTCTGGAAGTTCTTCGAATGTGCTGCCCTCTTAAATACAACTCAGTGTTACGTAATAGAACGTGGTCAATGCTCCTCATGTAAGGCGAATAGATCTTTCCGCTAAACTGGAGAAAAAGTAGCGCAGCTTTCAAACGAGTCCTTGCGATGATAACCTAATGGAAAAAATACACAATGTTACCAACATACTCGTATTTCAAATTTCAAATGCAGAACAGAACAATAATAATCACACCAGAATTGGAAATAAAACGTGATCAATAAATGTTATTGTAACAGACTTTTTCTACGTCTCTAGTAAAGTAACAAATAAAAATAACAACAAAATTAGCAGCTATAATTAAAAACATATCCTTTGAAAAAAAAAAGTAGGCCTAAGTTGTCTGAAAATGTACAGTTATTCAAGAAATCAGCTGATACAGACGTAGAATTAGTGCAAAGCTTTTGTTTCTCAGCTGCAGGTAATAACAGAACAGGTTTATTTGAAACATCAAATAAAGTTGGAACTGCATTCCAGATTAATTTATTTTTGTTTTCATTCATAAATTGTGTGTTTTCGAAATGAAGAGAGCAAAACTTTATATTATAAAGATATGCTTCATTCTTTGTCATTAGATCTTCCCTCCTGCTGTTTATTTACCACTTTTTGCATCTAGAAGTAAATTAAGAAATAGATGTTATGAATTTTCTTCACGAGCATCAATGCGAAATACGCAACGACCTAGCACTCGATGGAAATACGACTCAGTCCACTCTAAATCCAAAGTCGACCGTGGACAGTCTATTGTTTCTAGTTGCTAACCGCTTGGAGCGCTTTATCGCGAGATTTGCAAAAAATCACCTCAAGCTACGCGACTGTATATAGTAGACTGTGGTTATGTGTGGAGGATGTCTACTTCGAATATTGCATTTCTATGTCTGTGGATTAGACACTACTTTCCGTACCTTCTTTTTTTTTGGTGTATTTTCTTGGTTATTTCTGAAATTAATAGTTACATATGTATTATAACTTCAATGTCGTTTGTATTATTTAAATGTATTTAAGACTTATCTATTTTATTTGTTTATCTAGGTCAGAAAGCATGGGTAAACATAACGGCTCGGTTAGAGAAGCCAACGTACTATCGTAGGAACAATCATGATTTTAAAATCAAATGTAGGAAACAGAAAACGGATGTAGGTAAATTCTCGTTTTTAAATATAACTATAAATGATTGAAATGACCTACCTGCAGCGGTCCTTAAGAAGATTCAAGAATAACTTAAAAAGTTGTGTATAAAGTGTAAATTAAAATTAAGGTGACATTTAATATTTAATTTTTTAAGGTGACATGTATTTATTTAGCCTGACGAGTTACTCCCTTGGTTTGAATGGTAAATTATTTAAAAATAGCGTGTAAGAGGGTCTTAGACTAGACATGTTTAGTAGTTCTGGTTATAAGTATGCATAAGGGTGTAAGTATTTGTCTTATTTGAACTTCTTGTATCAGTGAAGCGTGGTGAGTCAGTGAAGTTATGGTTTTACAGTGCAGTGAATAGTTCCGATCAGTGATAATTTATAGTGTAAATGAAATATGTTCTATAGTGTCAGTGAAATTCTTATTGTATTGTGTATTGTCTAATTTATTGTATTGTGTATTGTTTATATTGTGTATACCACTGCCACCGGGTGCTTGCCCACTTGCAGTAAATACACACACACATACATACATACATACATGCATACATACATACATACATACATGCACACATACTGTACATACATACATACATGCATGCATACATACATACATACATGCATACATACATACATACATACATACATACATACATACATACATACATACATACATATTTTTAAATTAAACAAATAATTGCACAATTAAAAATATTGGTTTAAGAAGCAGTTTCTTGGAAGTGAAGGTAGTCATCAAATTTATTATTGACGAATAAAAAATGTGTATGTTAAGTAATGGGGATGTGTAAATGTTCTGAACAAGTGAAAAAAATGGCTAAGTGGAAAACGAAGGGATTGAACATAAAAATCATCTTAGGTAATGTTTGGCTGTCCTATATACTCAAAACTTTCTTCATAGTGTAAATCTTTGTCCATCGAGATGCTATTATTGGCATTATAATTCTGTGAAACAGTACGTCACCTAATTGAAGAAATAACATATAACACCTCCACATATGCAGAACACATTACAAATGCTAACCACACCCACAGAGACATCAACACAGACATGGAAATACTACACACCCAACCAAAAAGCCAGAAACTAAACACACTAGAAAAATATGAAATATACAGACACACGAAAATACACCCCAACGAAATTCTCAACACACAACTCACACACTCTTTGACTCTACATTATACCACACGAACACACCCTCACAGGAAACAAAACAAGAGGAGCCAAGACCAACAACGACCAGTTCTGAGGATGACCCATAAATAGGTCGAAACATGTAAACAATGTACGTTAGAATTTAACACAAAGTCTTATCATACATATTCCGAAGTGATACAGTGCTAAAAGTTGTGTAATCAAGATGTATGAGTAATTACAACATCGAGTCGAAAATCTCAATTTGCATTCGACTTATATAAAGCTTATGTTCCTGCCGAAATCCCTTTGTGGAAAGTGCAAGGTTGTGGGTCTAGTGCAAGGTTTTTGTAATTGCCTTTTATTGCGTATTTTAGCTATTTATAATGCCTTTTTGCCTGCCTATTTTAATGATTCATAATGCCTAAACTTCCGGTCTCTGATTATTAAGAAGTATTTCTTAAAAAAATCGGTTAAAATAAAATATCAATAGAGAATTAGTGTATACCAGAAGATGTCAATTCTGTTGGAACATTGAGATGCCTTTCGCTTTCGTCGAGTTTGAAACCTCATCTTTTATTGGAAAGTTTGTATTTAAATATTTCATTGTAATATTAAATACTTCTTTGCCAACTGTAATGTTAGGTAATCGTTGAATATAATTTTATTTAGTAAAAGTAACATTGCTCTTTAATGAACTTTAGCGATACAAATCGATACTTTAAATATCGATAATATCCTTTAAAATCTATGGAGTATCGATACTGAATATGGAATTCAGTATCGATAGCAAATATCGCTTAAAATGCAGTATCGCAAGTCCCTAAGTGCGTTCAAAACACCGCTGTTATACTCCTTAAAGCTGGCACTTGACTAGTTAGTCAATAATTTAAGAATATAGCCAACATTTCAACTGCCTTTTTTATACGGCTCGGTACGGCCTGGAGACTAGTGGCCAGCGTAGTCGGCGTGTCCTAGGTTCCGCTTTATGTAGTTGTCCCGATCTTTCTTGACTAAATCTGTGCATTAGTGGATGTGCTGAGCGTATGTCTAGCATATCAGTTAAAAGCAGTGATAGTGATGTGTTTGTTTTCC
The DNA here is from genome assembly GCF_040183065.1 of Periplaneta americana. NCBI lineage: Eukaryota > Metazoa > Arthropoda > Insecta > Blattodea > Blattidae > Periplaneta > Periplaneta americana. Next base: position 157,649,620 of record NC_091121.1, read on the forward strand.
ATTTAAAGTTAAAAAAGGTGGGCTCAAATGTAAGTCTAGGTACATGTGTACAGCAAATGTGTATCCTAATAGAAGAAAACTTGAAATACCTAAAAACTATTTGGTTCACAATCATGATTCTTATGATACTGTGGGTGAAAATAAAACGAGATATTTTACCTGTTGGGTTAAAACGCATAGCACTGGAAACTTGTGGAGTGTTGTGATTTCTGAGGACACCAGTGACTTACAAGTGATATGTCTTGTATTAAGTGTAATATTTATTGTACGAAAAGGAAAAATGTTCGTGGTTTCCATTTTCACAAGATGAGATACGTAGGCCTACATGAAGCTTTCCAAGATATGGGTCCTATAAAAACGAATCGCGTAGATAATTTCACCTTTACTAGCAAACAGTTCATAGTTTCGTATATTAATATATTCTTGTGATAGTAATTTAAAGTGTTTGTGCGAGAGTGATACAGTTTTCGTGAACGGAATATTAGACTATTGCTCTAAATTCTACATCCAATTAGCCTATATACTGTGCATGGTTTGTGAATGGACATTACATTCTTTTGCTGTTTTGTGTTTCCGAACAAAAATATCCAGACTTGCATAATTTTTTCAGAATATAGTATTAGTGAATGCAAAAAACGTTGTTTTATCTTCGAAATTCGTAGCAGTGAACTTTGAAGTTGCAATTTACAATGCATTTGTTTCTATAATGGCAAACATAATAACTGGAAGCAGATTCCACCGTTTTCAGGCATTGTGACGTAAATTAATCGTTGGGATTAAGCAACGAATTCACCGATCGAACTAAAGTTGGAAGTGGATAGCCTGTTGTTTCTGAACTCCAGTGGTTACTAGCGGGAGACTCACAGGGAGCATTCGTCACAGACGTACAATACAGCCACTGGACGACAGGTTAGTACAATTTTTTATTACTTGCTACACTACTTCGCTACATGTCAGAGGACGCTACTTTCCTCCACGCGTCTGATGCTAGTTCAGCTGTTACAAATCGCACTGGAGTCTATTTGACTGTAGGGTATCGGCAGTGATTTTATTAGAATTTATGTTGACTAGATTGAAGAAGCCTATTATGTAGTTATTAATAGTGATTAGTTATAATGCATGTGAAGAATGATGATGTCATAAGATAAACGTCATCAGTTATTACTTACTGTGATTAGTTTTTGTGTTTGGCGGGATGTATTGAGCGTTGTATATGGCTGTGGATTCTGGTGGTTGTATACTTTTTATCAATTGGTATACCGCTATATCAAGCGTGTCGATAGTAAGTCATTGTTATTTTTTGCATTTGAAATTATTTTATTTATTTTTTATTGTTTACTGAATTGGTTATGGATTCCGTTGGTCCGGGTGAAGATAAGCGAAGGAGTAAACATTTCTGATTCCAATTCTGAATCGTCTTATGATGAACATGGACGTCCTGGCATTTCTCTTGGTATTTGTGCATGTTCAGCGTGTATAGCAGTCATGTCAACTGATGCCCATAGGAGCAAGCGCGCGTTTTAGAGCCCAGGGGAGCCTGAGCGCTTTACAGCGGAAAGGAAAGAGACAGACGAAAGAGGTAGTATATACCGCTTACTCGAGCTATTTTCAGGGATAGCCAGCACAGATTCAGTAGATAAAGGGAAGAGAACTTAATAAAACTGTATCCATGTTAATTTTTAGATTTGTCTGAGAAGTATAAGTGCATTATGAGAATGTAAGTTTTAATTTTAATGCTTATTTTTCACAAGTTTGATTTTTTATTCAAAAGAAATATTTTTTCAACCTTTTTTTTTTTATAGAAAAGTGAAATTTTCAGATATAGGCCCATTTATTTAGTAGCCTTACAGAATGTTTCCGTAAATCTAATGTACCGTAAATACGTATTACTAAAGATAATGTATTGAAAATTTTGAAAATATTCGCATGGAAATTGTTTATAAGGAAATTAATTAACAAAGCAACTACTGTTACATCATAAGAAAAAGATACGTGCCCATTTGATGTAAAAATGTCAGATCCATAGCTTCAGCACATTTCGAGAAAATAATTTAATATTCTGATGGTAGGAAGTTGTTCACCAATATCACCTTAAAAGCATAATGCGATAAGAGTTTTGTTACGGAATATTAGTTACACTTAAAACATATACAGCACCTAGTTAACTTTGCTTTGTACTCTAATATTATTTGATTAGTTCATTGATTACTTTTATAAGGCTTTTATAAGGTACCATCCATATCAATTCCAACTTCTGTCACACCCAATCTCTTTTTTTTGGGGGGGGATATCACTTTCTTTATGAATGATGTGTTTCATCTATTTAGTACAATATAGTTATACTACTATGGAATTTATGTGAATATTCCTTCTTAACTCTTTATTATGTTATTAACATTTAAAACACAACTGCAATATTAAGAAATTGGTGTTAGTACTTTTGTTTCACAGACAATATAGATACTATCAAACAGAAAGAAGCCATATAAAAATAACGCCATAAAATTTCACGTTCCGTCTGAAGTTTGTGCACCACTGTTTTTTTAATCCAACAGGCTGCTTATTCATATACACAACCCTTCCTCTTTCCATACTTAGCGCTTGATGCCCGCGTACGACGTCAAGGTCAGAAAAATGCGCTTGCTTTGACATCACTGCTGTAGGATATCGGCAGTGATTTTATGAGAATTTATGTTGACTAGATTAGAGAAAGGATGATGTCATAAGATAAACGTCATCAGTTATTACTTACTGTGATTAGTTTTTGTGTTTGCCAGGATGTATTGAGCGTTTTATAACGATGGTTGGTGTATCAGTTCATTTATATGGCTGTAGATTCTGGTGGTTGTGTAATTTTTGTCAGTTGGTATATACCTCTATATCAAGCGTTTCGATAGTAAGTCATTGTTATTTTTTGCATTTGAAATTACTTTATTTATTTTTATTGTTTGCTGAATTGGTTATGGATTCCGTTGTTGATCCGAGTGGAGATAAGCGAAGGAGTGAACATTGGATTTCTGATTCCAATTTTATTCTGAATCGTCTTATGATGAACATGGACGTCCTGACATTTCTCTTGGTATTTGTGTATGTTCAGCGTGTATAGCAGCCATGTGAACTGATGCCCATAGGAGCAAGCGCGCGCTTTAGAGCTCAGGGAAGCCTGAGCGCTTTACAGCGGAAAGGAAAGAGACAGACGAAAGAGGTAGTATATGCCGCTTGGCCGAGCTATATACAGGGATGGCCAGCACTGATTCAACGAATAATGGGAAGAGAACTTATTAAAACTGATCCAAGTTAATTTTTATATTTGTCTGAGAAGTGTAAGTGCATTATAAGAATGTAACTTTTAATTTTAATGCTCATTTTTCACAATTTTGCTTTTTTTATTCAAAATGAATATTTTCTAAACTTTTTTTTATAGAAAAGTGACATTTTCTGATTTGTTTATTTAGTAGCCTTGTAGGTACCTAATGAAACAATGTTTTCGTAAATCTCATATATATCGTAAATACGTAATATTGAAGACAGTGTATTGAAAATTTTCCCATGCAAAATGTTTGTAAGAAAATGAATTAACAAAGCAAGTACTGTTACATTATAAACAAAAGATATGTGTCCATGTGTTGTAAAAACGTCAGCTCTATAGCTTCAGCAGATTTCGAGAAAATAATTTAATATTATGATAGGAAGTTGTTCATCAATATCACCTTAAAAATATAATGCGATAAGAGTTTTGTTATGGAATATTAATTACAGTTAAAACATATACCTAGGTAACTTTGCTTTGTACTATAATATTGTTTCGATTAGTTTATTGATTACTTTTATAAGGCTAAAGATACCATCAATATCAATTCCAACTTACCATGTCATACTCAATCTCTTTCTTTGGAATATCACTTTCGTTATGAATGATATGTTTCATTCGCTTAGTACAGTGTAATTTTACTACTATGGAATTTATGTGAATATTCCTTCTTAACTCTTTATTATGTTACTAACATTTAAAACACAACTGCAATATTAAGAAATTGGTTTTAGTACTTTTGTTATAGAGACAATTAATTAAATATCAAACACAAAGAAGCCATACAAAAATAGGGACATAAAATTTCACGTTCTGTTTGAAGTTTCTGCACCACTGTTTTCTTAGTCTAACAGGCTGCTTATTTATATACATAATTCTTCCTCCTTCCATACTTAGCGCTTGATGCCCGCAAGCTCAGAAAAAATGCGCTTGCTTTGACATCACTGATGTACAGAGTGAAAGGGGGGGAAGATGCCTGACTTTTTCTTTGATTGAAAATTTAAGATACTGTTCATTTAGTTTTGAATTTCGTATTGAAATACTAATGACTGGAAGGTATTTTGAAACTATATTTTTGGTACAAAACAGAAAACATTAATTACCTTTTTATAGATACAGTTTTTCTTCTTACCTGCACTGTAGTTATCTTTCCCGGATAGTCTGGTAAGATGGCAAATGCAATTAACACATTTATTGATATACAGTATGTATTTGACCTGAACTTGGTTTGATACACGTATATAACAAAATTGACTTAATCTAAAGCTCATGGACACTTTCTCACTCGTTTATCGCTACTTAGCAACACAGTCATTGCAGATATTTTATTGCCGTGTGCAAGACTCGTGAAATCACTTCTTGCACACAGTGAATTCAATCCAGTACATTTTTGCCATCACTCTCTTTTAGGAGGCGTTTAAGGGTACGGTAAGAAATCCCGTATGCTTGCGATGCTCTAAAACAGTTCATACCCTCTGTTATAACATGTTCCTTCGTAAGTTGAAGACTGTCCTCAATCCACTGGCTCCTATCGGAGGATCTTATGTAATGTTTACACATTCCCTGCAATAAAACAAAAAATTAAATTCTTGCAACAAGTTTCCATCTTACCCCGAAAAAAGTGATCTTCCTCAAATATCGGGGTAAGATGCCTAGTGCTGTGACGCAACCTAAGATGGCGGAACAAGGTCGTTGGTTGTTAAAAATACAAACTTTAGAACCTTTACTACAATATTTATTACAAAGATTTGACAGTTATTACGAATTCAAGGATACATTAAAATTGTAACATACCTTTGAAATTATTTTATAGCAGAAAATGAACCGTTTTCTTCTTTTCACAACAAGAATACGTGGCAAAATGAGTTAACTTCCACTCTGCAGACATTCAACTGTCTCGGTGATCATGAAGGCATGCGCGTGGCGTTCTCTCTTGGAAGAATGTGAAACTACAAAGAAATAAGCATCTTCCCCGATAGTCATCTCTCCCCGATTCACTCTATGTATCTATTCGTTGTTCCCTTTAATTTATAGTTAATTTGGGATTTAAATTTGTACGAGGGGTCATGAGATAGACGGGTTAAATGAGGGGATAACTAAGTGCTAAGGGCCGTACTCATAGACATTTTTAGCGCGAGCTTCCGGTGGATGATCAGCGTTTTTCGTATTCATAAACCAGTGTTATCGATAGGATATGATTTGAATTCTGTACTAGTAACCAGTCGATAGCCGGAGCTAGCTTAGTACGCTCGTAGCGCGTGCTGCGAAATGTGTATGAATAGCACCCTAAGTGACTTGGGGCCGAGGTATGTGACAAAGTTGGTGGGTTAGTTGGGGCATATCTGAGTAACGTGAAGACGAATGCTGTGAATTCAATGATTTAAGTGCGTTTTCTCTCCCGTGTATACAGAGTGTAAGGGGTGCAGACAAGAATTCAATCAAACATACTACAATGAGTGTGTTGCTGTTCCAATTAATTGCACCTGGAATACCCTTACCCCCGCAGCCACTCTTGACCCTTTGGGGAACGTGATTGGATGCTGTTAATTATTATGCAGAATATTACGACAAAATAATGGAGGTAATTGATGCATTGGATAGGACAGACAGTTCCGCTGTTGCAGCTGTAAAATCATTGCCTTCTGAACAGCTATTGGAAGATATTCTGTTCATTGATTCTAATTTTAAAATCGTGTCCAAAAGCATCATTCTGTTATAAATCGACTAAACTACAACTCTCAGAGCCCTTAATATAGTGGATAAAGTATCACAAACCGTTATCCAAAATAACAATTCACTAATTTCAGAAAAATTGAAATGTAAGTTGAGAAACATTATTGCTAAAAATTCTGCCTATTTACAACTTCGTATTATAAATGATGTACTATCAGGTCACGACAAGATGTCTGAAGATGGTGTACTAAAAAGTAGTGACTTCCCGTTCTTCAAATATGCACCTATTACATCGTGTGATGTTGAACGTACATTTTCCCAAAATAAAAACTGTTTAAGTGACCATCGGAGGAGGTTACTTTGCAGTCGCTCAAAATGTACGTAACTCTTCACTACAATGCACATATTCAAGGATGATGTGTGTATCTTACATTATATCTCACTATAAAAAATTGTGTATTTACATGTTTAGACGTTTCCTACTTCAATGATCATTCATTATATTTCTTGAATGCAGGATACAGGTTTTGTTGTAACCGCAGTATACTGCTCGGTGTTTACATCAGAGGCATACTCCATCCGTAGCACGCCCCCTTCTCATACAGTCTATACCGTGTGCTCAGTAAACTTTGCGATTCTCGTGGCAATTCCATGAAGTCTACTGATGATTGTTCATGTCATAAGGAAGAAAACATGTCCTCACAATTTTTTTCTAATTGCAATATTTAACTAATGTAATTATTAAAGTTTAGAATATTAGGCGTTTGGCAACGTTGCTGGATGAGGAAGAGGGAGTTTACAAATACACAATACAGCTCAAGCGGATACAGACATAGTGGTACAAAACAGATGCTCTGATCTAATGCAGGAGCGGACCGTTGTTTACATAAAACGAGTAGCAAATACAAACTTTCAATCTCATTAATAGAACTTTATGGTAAATTTCCATTGTATTTAACAATATTGGCAATATTGGTCCATTTTTTATCGTACGTCTAAAAATAAACAATAATGGTTTACTGCACAAAATCACACGAACTTTTTTTTAAATGCAATATTTTAATCTCTTCCGCTTCCATAAACCAGTACTATTTTAAAAGAAATTTCTGTTTGTGTGATTTTCGAAACTAGGTAAGAGACTCCTAGTTTGTAATAATCGTTGAGAAACCGCTACAAAAGTTCGCCGATTAGGTAACCTTCATTGCGGAAAACATTGTTTCACTTGAATTACGGCGACTTTCACCATAAATTAATAACATGTGATTTTCCTAAATTCTGAATGACTATTACACTTTTACTATATTATACTACTTTTGACCAGTAAACCGGTACTGAACGACGTGTTTCAACCAATCACGGCTGCTTATCGCTACAATTTTACTACTTCCCTAGCACTTGTTTCTTTTTATCACTTCCCTAGCATTTGTTTTGATCACTTCTCTAGCATTTGTTTTTTTTTGCCAACATTGTTTTTCAAGATTAATTAACAACTTTCATTGGACAAATTATTTCAGCCACCTTAATCATTACGCTTTTATAAACCTCTCCTTCGTTGGAAGGCTTAAGAGAACGAGCTATTTCGTTTGCCACTTGATAGCTGCCTTCCTTACATTTATTTATGTCATCTTTCTCTTCATGACGATGATTGAAGGCTGATTTCAGTTCTTGAAGTTTAATAGCTCATTTCATTACTACACTAGCACGTAATATTCAATCAGTTTCTCTATATTATTATTACTTACTTAATGGCTTTTAAGGAACTCGGAGATTCATTGCCGCTCTCACATAAGCTCGCCATAGGTCCCTATCCTGAGGAAGATTAATCCATTCTCTATCATCATATCCCACCTCCCTCAAATCCATTTTAATATTATCTTCCCATCTACGTCTCGGCCTCCCCAAAGGTCTTTTTTCCCTCCGGCCTCCCAACTAACAATCTAAGTTATATGCATTTCTGGATTCGCTCATATGTGCTACATGCCTTGCCAGTCTCAAACGTCTGGATGTAATGTTCCTAATTATGTCAGGTGCAGAATACAATGCGTGCAGTTCTGTGTTGTGTAACTTTCTCCATTCTCCTGTAAATTCATCCCTCTTAGCCCCAAATACTTTCCTAAGCACCTTATTCTCAAATACCCTTAACCTATATTCCTCTCTCAAAGTGAGAGTCCAAGTTTCACAACCATAAAGAAGAACCGGTAATATAACTGTTTTATAATAATAATAATAATAATAATAATAATAATAATAATAATAATAACGATAATAATAATAATGATAATAATAATATTTTTGCTGCTGCTGCTGATGATGAAGCTATTATTATTATTATTATTATTATTATTATTATTATTATTATTATTATTATTATAAAATCAATAACTAGTAAATAACTGATAATAATCATCAAAAGATTAAGAAAAGAAATTAAAATGGAGATAATAGCGTACTAATTATTTTATCATTCAAGGGAAGATCTAGGTCTATAATATATTGAGACACGTATATCAGAATTATGGAAACACTTGCTGAATAATAATAATAATAATAATAATACCTGTTATGCCTGTGTATTCAGAGTAATGCCCTGTAATGTCGTTTCTATATACTACTACTAATTGAACCGTTGAGCTAAGCAACATATTACATTTTCTCCGACAGAACAGCGAATAAATTCCTCTTCCCATTCTGTACGAAACCTTCTGTTCCTGCTGGTAGAGACAGAGGGTCTGTAGAGCGACATGGTACCGACACTGCTTACCACCAGTACGAGCCACCGGCGTGGCTCAGTCGGTTAAGGCGCTTGCCTGCCGGTCTGACGTTGCGCTCGGGCGCGGGTTCGATCCCCGCTTGGGCTGGTTACCTGGTTGGGTTTTTTCTGAGGTTTTCCCCAACCGTAAGGTGAATGTCAGGTAATCTATGGCGAATCCTCGGCCTCATCTCGCCAAATACCATCTCACTATCACCAATCTCATCGACCTAAATAACCTAGTATTTGATACAGCGTCGTTAAATAACCGACTTAAAAAACCATTAGTACGTGAGCGAGACAGAGAGCAATGTACAGGAAACTCCCCTTACCAGTATGAATATCTTTGATTACACGATGTAATCACGATACCCAGTTTGGTCACCGCTGCCCTAGACCCTAGAGCAGGCATGTCAATTGATGCCCACAGGAGTAAGCGCGCGCTTTAGAGCCCAGGAGAGCCTGAGCGCTTTACAGCTGAAAGGAAAGAGACAGACGAAAGAGGTGGTATATGCCGATTGGTCGAGCTATATTCAGGAATGGCCAGTACTGATTCAATAGATAAAGGGAAGAGAACTTATTAAAACTGTATCTATGTTAATTTTTGGATTTTCCTGAGAAGTGCGTTATAAGAATGTAAGTTTTAATTTTAATGCTCATTTTTCACAAGTTTGATTTTTTATTCAAAAAAATAATTTCTCAACTTTTCCTATAGAAAAGTGAAATTTTTAGGTATAGGCCTATTTATTTAGTAGCCTTACAGAATGTTTTCGTAAATCTAATATACCGTATATACATATTACTGAAGATAGTGCATTGAAAATTTTGAAAATATTCGCATGGAAATTGTTTGTAAGGAAATATATTAACAAGCAACTACTGTTACATCATATGCAAAAGATACGTGCCCATGTGTTGTAAAAATGTCAGCTCTATAGCTTCAGCAGATTTCGAGAAAATAATTTAATATTCTGATGATAGGAAGTTGCTCACAAATATCACCTTAAAAGCATAATACGATAAGAGTTTTGTTATGTAATATTGTTACACTTAAAACAGATACAGTACCTACAGTAGGTAACTTTGCTTTGTACTGTAATACTGTTTTGATTAGTTTATTGATTACTTTTGTAAGGCTAAAGGTACCATCAACATAAATTCCAACTTATCATGTCATACTCAATCTCTTTCTTTGGAATATCACTTTCTTTATGAATGATGTGTTTCATCCACTTAATACAGTATAATATTATACTGCTATGGAATTTAAGTGAATATTCCTTCTTAACATTCTATTATATTATTAAGATTTAAAACACAAGTGCAATATTAAGAAATCGGTGTTAGTACTTTTGTTTTACAGATATATAGATAATATTAAACAAAAAGAAGCCATATAAAAATAACGACGTAAAATTTCACGTTCCGTCTGAAGTTTGTGCACCACTGTTTTCTTAATCCAACAGGCTGCTTATTCATATACACAACCCTTCCTCTTTCCATACTTAGCGCTTGATGCCCGCGTACGACGTCAAGGTCAGAAAAATGCGCTTGCTTTGACATCACTGCTGTAGGATATCGGCAGTGATTTTATGAGAATTTATGTGACTAGATTAGAGAAAGGATGATGTCATAAGATAAACGTCATCAGTTATTACTTACTGTGATTAGTTTTTGTGGTTGCCAGGATGTATTGAGCGTTTTATAACGATGGTTGGTGTATCAGTTCATTTATATGGCTGTAGATTCTGGTGGTTGTGTAATTTTTGTCAGTTGGTATATACCTCTATATCAAGCGTTTCGATAGTAAGTCATTATTATTTTTTGCATTTGAAATTACTTTATTTATTTTTATTGTTTGCTGAATTGGTTATGGATTCCGTTGTTGATCCGAGTGGAGATAAGCGAAGGAGTGAACATTGGATTTCTGATTCCAATTTTATTCTGAATCGTCTTATGATGAACATGGACGTCCTGACATTTCTCTTGGTATTTGTGTATGTTCAGCGTGTATAGCAGCCATATGAACTGATGCCCATAGGAGCAAGCGCGCGCTTTAGAGCTCAGGGAAGCCTGAGCGCTTTACAGCGGAAAGGAAAGAGACAGACGAAAGAGGTAGTATATGCCGCTTGGCCGAGCTATATACAGGAATGGCCAGCACTTATTCAACGAATAATGGGAAGAGAACTTATTAAAACTAATCCATGTTAATTTTTATATTTGTCTGAGAAATATAAGTGCACTATAAGAATGTAAGTTTTAATTTTAATGCTCATTTTTCACAAGTTTGCTTTTTTTATTGAAAATGAATATTTTCTCAACTTTTTTTTTATAGAAAAGTGACATTTTCTGATTTGTTTATTTAGTAGCCTTACAAGTACCTACTGAAACAATGTTTTCGTAAATCTAATATATCGTAAATACGTAATATTGGAGATAGTGTATTGAAAATTTTGAAAATATTCCCATGCAAAATGTTTGTAAGAAAATGAAGTAACAAAGCAACTACTGTTACATTATGAACAAAAGATGTGTGTCCATGTGTTGTAAAAACGTCAGCTCTATAACTTGAACAGATTTCGAGAAAATAATTTAATATTCTAATGATAGGAAGTTGCGCACCAAAATCACCTTAAAAACATAATGCGATAAGAGTTTTGTTATGGAATATTAGTTACATTTGAAACCTATGCCTAGGTAACTTTGCTTTGTACTATAATATTGTTTTGATTAGTTTATTGATTACTTTTATAAGGCTAAAGATACCATCAATATCAATTCCAACTTACCATGTCATACTCAATCTCTTTCTTTGGAATATCACTTTCTTTATGAATGATATGTTTCATTCACTTAGCATAGTGTAATTGTACTACTACGGAATTTAAGTGAATATTCCTTCTTAACTCTTTATTATGTTACTAAAGTTTAAAAAACAACTGCAATATTAAGAAATTGGTGTTAGTACTTTTGTTATAGAGACAATTAATGAAATATCAAACAGAAAGAAGCCATATAAAAATAGGGACATAAAATTTCACGTCCTGTTTGAAGTTTCTGCACCACTGTTTTCTTAGTCTAACAGGCTGCTTATTTATATACATAATTCTTCCTCCTTCCATACTTAGCGCTTGATGCCCGTGCCCGACGTCAAGGTCAGAAGAATGCGCTTGCTTTGACATCACTGATGTAGAGAGTGGATCGGGGGAAGATGCCTGACTTTTTCTTTGATTGAAAATTTAAGATACTCTTCATTTAGTTTTGAATTTCGTATTGGAATATTAAAGTCTGGAAGGTATTTTGAAACTATATTTTTGGTACAAAACAGAAAACATTAATTACCTTTTTTATAGATACAATTTTTCTTCTTACCTGCACTGTAGGCATCTTTCCTCGATAGTCTGGTAAGATGGCAAATGCAATTAACACATTTATTGATATATATATTTGACCTGAACTTGGTTTGATACATGTATATAACAAAATTGTTTTAATCTAAAGCTCATGGACAACTTCTCACTCGTTTATCATTACTTAGGAGCACAGTCATTACACATATTTTATTGCCGTGTGCAAGACTCGTGAAATAACTTCTTTGCATACAGTGAATTCAATCCAGTACATTTTTTGTCATCACTCTTTTTTAGGAGGCGTTTAAGGGTACGGTAAGAAATCCCGTATGCTTGCGATGCTCTAAAACAGTTCATACCCTCTGTTATAACATGTTCCATCGTAAGTTGAAGACTGTCCTCAATCCACTGACTCCTATCGGAGGATCTTATGTAATGTTTACACATTCCCTGCAATAAAACAAAAAATAAAATTCTTGCAACAAGTTTCCATCTTACCCCGAAAAAAAGTGATCTTCCCCAAATATCGGGGTAAGATGCCTAGTGCTGTGACGCAACCTAAGATGGCGGAACAAGGTCGTTGGTTGTTAACAATACAAACTTTAGAACCTTTACTACAATATTTATTACAAAGATTTGACAGTTATTACGAATTCAAGGATATATTAAAATTGTAACAGATCTTTGAAATTATTTTATAGCAGAAAATGAACTGTTTTCTTCTTTTCACAACAAGAATACGTGGCAAAATGAGTTAACTTCCACTCTACAGACATTCAACTGTCTCGGTGATCATGAAGGCATGCGCGTGGCGTTCTCTCTTGGAAGAATGTGAAACTACAAAGAAATAAGCATCTTCCCCGATAGTCATCTCTCCCCGATTCACTCTATGTATCTATTCGTTGTTCCTTTTATTTATAGTTAATTTGGGGTTTAAATTTGTACGAGGACTACGGTCATGGGTTAGACGGGTTAAATGAGGGGATAACTAAGTGCTAAGGGCCGTACTCATAGACATTTTTAGCGCTGGCTTCCGGTGGATGATCAGCGTTTTTCGTATTCATAAACCAGTGTTATCGATAGGATATGATTTGAATTCTGTACAAGTAACCAGACGATAGCCCGGGCTAGCTTAGTACGCTCGTAGCGCGTGCTGAGAAATGTGTATGAATAGCACCCTAAGTGACTTGGGCCGAGGTATGTGACAAAGTTGGTGGGTTAGTTGGGGCATATCTGAGTAACGTGAAGACGAATGCCGTGAATTCAATGATTTAAGTGCGTTTTCTCTCCCGTGTATACAGAGTGTAAGGGGTGCAGACAAGAATTCAATCAAACATACTACAATGAGTGTTGCTGTTCCAAATAATTGCACCTGGAAAACCCTTACGCCCGCAGCCAGTCTGACCCGTTGGGGAACGTGGTTGGATACTGTTAATTATTATGCAGAATATTACGGCAAAATAATGGAGGTAATTGATGCATTGGATAGGACAGACAGTTCCGCTGTTGCAGCTGTAAAATCATTGCCTTCTGAACAGCTATTGGAAGATATTCTGTTCATTGATTCTAATTTTAAAATCGTGTTCAAAAGCATCATTCTGTTAGAAATCGTCTAAACTGCAACTCTCAGAGCCCTTAATATAGTGGATAAAGTATCACAAACCTTATCCAAAATAACAATTCACTAATTTCAGAAAAATTGAAATGTAAGTTGAGAAACATTATTGCTAAAAATTCTGCCTATTTACAACTTCGTATTATAAATGATGTACTATCAAGTCTCGACAAGATGTCTGAAGATGGTGTACTAAAAAGTAGTGACTTCCTGTTCTTCAAATATGCACCTATTACATCGTGTGATGTTGAACGTACATTTTCCCAAAATAAAAACTGTTTAAGTGACCATCGGAGGAGGTTACTTTGCAGTCGCTCAAAATGTACGTAACTCTTCACTACAATGCACATATTCAAGGATGATGTGTGTATCTTACATTATATCTCACTATAAAATAATTTTGTATTTACATGTTTAGACGTTTCCTACTTCAATGATCATTCATTATATTTCTTGAATGCAGGATACAGGTTTTGTTGTAACCGCAGTATACTGCTCGGTGTTTACATCAGAGGCATACTCCATCCGTAGCACGCCCCCTTCTCATACAGTCTATACCGCGTGCTCAGTAAACTTTGCGATTCTCGTGGCAATTCCATGAAGTCTACTGATGATTGTTCATGTCATAAGGAAGAAAACATGTCCTCACAATTTTTTTCTAATTGCAATATTTAACTAATGTAATTATTAAAGTTTAGAATATTAGGCGTTTGGCAACGTTGCTGGATGAGGAAGAGGGAGTTTACAAATACACAATACAGCTCAAGCGGATACAGACATAGTGGTACAAAACAGATGCTCTGATCTAATGCAGGGGCGGACCGTTGTTTACATAAAACGAGTAGCAAATACAAACTTTCAATCTCATTAATAGAACTTTATGGTAAATTTCCATTGTATTTAACAATATTGGCAATATTGGTCCATTTTTTATCGTACGTCTAAAAATAAACAATAATGGTTTACTGCACAAAATCACACGAACTTTTTTTTAAATGCAATATTTTAATCTCTTCCGCTTCCATAAACCAGTACTATTTTAAAAGAAATTTCTGTTTGTGTGATTTTCGAAACTAGGTAAGAGACTCCTAGTTTGTAATAATCGTTGAGAAACCGCTACAAAAGTTCGCCGATTAGGTAACCTTCATTGCGGAAAACATTGTTTCACTTGAATTACGGCGACTTTCACCATAAATTAATAACATGTGATTTTCCTAAATTCTGAATGACTATTACACTTTTACTATATTATACTACTTTTGACCAGTAAACCGGTACTGAACGACGTGTTTCAACCAATCACGGCTGCTTATCGCTACAATTTTACTACTTCCCTAGCACTTGTTTCTTTTTATCACTTCCCTAGCATTTGTTTTGATCACTTCTCTAGCATTTGTTTTTTTTTGCCAACATTGTTTTTCAAGATTAATTAACAACTTTCATTGGACAAATTATTTCAGCCACCTTAATCATTACGCTTTTATAAACCTCTCCTTCGTTGGAAGGCTTAAGAGAACGAGCTATTTCGTTTGCCACTTGATAGCTGCCTTCCTTACATTTATTTATGTCATCTTTCTCTTCATGACGATGATTGAAGGCTGATTTCAGTTCTTGAAGTTTAATAGCTCATTTCATTACTACACTAGCACGTAATATTCAATCAGTTTCTCTATATTATTATTACTTACTTAATGGCTTTTAAGGAACTCGGAGATTCATTGCCGCTCTCACATAAGCTCGCCATTGGTCCCTATCCTGAGGAAGATTAATCCATTCTCTATCATCATATCCCACCTCCCTCAAATCCATTTTAATATTGTCTTCCCATCTACGTCTCGGCCTCCCTAAAGGTCTTTTCCTTCTGGCCTCCCAACACTCTATATGCATTTCTGGATTCGCCCATACGTGCTACATGCCTTGCCCATCTCAAACGTCTGGATGTAATGTTCCTAATTATGTCAGGTGAAGAATACAATGCGTGCAGTTCTGTGTTGTGTAATTTTCCCCATTCTCCTGTAAATTCATCCCTCTTAGCCCCAAATATTTTCCTAAGCACCTTATTCTCAAACACCCTTAACCTATGTTCCTCTCTCAAAGTGAGAGTCCAAGTTTCACAACCATAAAGAAGAATCGGTAATATAACTTTTTTATAATAATAATAATAATAATAATAATAATAATAATAATAATAATAATAATAATAATATTTTTACTGCTGCTGCTGCTGATGAAGCTATTATTATTATTAGTATTATTATTATTATTATTATTATTATTATTATTATTATAAAATCAATAACTAGTAAATAACTGATAATAACCATCAAAAGATTAAGAAAAGAAATTAAAATGGAGATAATAGCGTACTAATTATTTTATCATTCAAGGGAAGATCTAGGTCTATAATATATTGAGACACGTATATCAGAATTATGGAAACACTTGCTGAATAATAATAATAATAATAATAATACCTGTTATGCCTGTGTATTCAGAGTAATGCCCTGTAATGTCGTTTCTATATACTACTACTAATTGAACCGTTGAGCTAAGCAACATATTACATTTTCTCCGACAGAACAGCGAATAAATTCCTCTTCCCATTCTGTACGAAACCTTCTGTTCCTGCTGGTAGAGACAGAGGGTCTGTAGAGCGACATGGTACCGACACTGCTTACCACCAGTACGAGCCACCGGCGTGGCTCAGTCGGTTAAGGCGCTTGCCTGCCGGTCTGACGTTGCGCTCGGGCGCGGGTTCGATCCCCGCTTGGGCTGGTTACCTGGTTGGGTTTTTTCTGAGGTTTTCCCCAACCGTAAGGTGAATGCCAGGTAATCTATGGCGAATCCTCGGCCTCATCTCGCCAAATACCATCTCACTATCACCAATCTCATCGACCTAAATAACCTAGTAGTTGATACAGCGTTGTTAAATAACCGACTTAAAAAACCATTAGTACGTGAGCGAGACAGAGAGCAATGTACAGGAAACTCCCCTTACCAGTATGAATATATTTGATTACACGATGTAATCACGATACCCAGTTTGGTCACCGCTGCCCTAGACCCTAGAGCAGGCATGTCAATTGATGCCCACAGGAGTAAGCGCGCGCTTTAGAGCCCAGGAGAGCCTGAGCGCTTTACAGCTGAAAGGAAAGAGACAGACGAAAGAGGTGGTATATGCCGCTTGGTCGAGCTATATTCAGGAATGGCCAGTACTGATTCAATAGATAAAGGGAAGAGAACTTATTAAAACTGTATCTATGTTAATTTTTAGATTTTCCTGAGAAGTGCGTTATAAGAATGTAAGTTTTAATTTTAATGCTCATTTTTCAAAAGTTTGATTTTTTATTCAAAAGAAATATTTTCTCAACTTTTCCTATAGAAAAGTGAAATTTTCAGGTATAGGCCTATTTATTTAGTAGCCTTACAGAATGTTTTCGTAAATCTAATATACCGTATATACATATTACTGAAGACAGTGCATTGAAAATTTTGAAAATATTCGCATGGAAATTGTTTGTAAGGAAATATATTAACAAAGCAACTACTGTTACATCATATGCAAAAGATACGTGCCCATATGTTGTAAAAATGTCAGCTCTATAGCTTCAGCACATTTCGAGAAAATAATTTAATATTCTGATGATAGGAAGTTGCTCACAAATATCACCTTAAAAGCATAATACGAGAAGAGTTTTGTTATGTAATATTGTTACATTTAAAACAGATACAGTACCTACAGTAGGTAACTTTGCTTTGTACTGTAATACTGTTTTGATTAGTTTATTGATTACTTTTGTAAGGCTAAAGGTACCATCAATATAAATTCCAACTTATCATGTCATACTCTATCTCTTTCTTTGGAATATCACTTTCTTTATGAATGATGTGTTTCATCCACGTAATACAGTATAATATTATACTACTATGGAATTTAAGTGAATATTCCTTCTTAACTCTCTATTATGTTATTAAGATTTAAAACACAAGTGCAATATTAAGAAATCAGTGTTAGTACTTTTGTTTTACAGATAATATAGATAATATTAAACAAAAAGAAGCCATATAAAAATAACGACGTAAAATTTCACGTTCCGTTTGAAGTTTGTGCACCACTGTTTTCTTAATCCAACAGGTTGCTTATTCATATACACAACCCTTCCTCTTTCCATACTTAGCGCTTGCTGCCCGCGCACGACGTCAAGATCAGAAAAATGCGCTTGCTTTGACATCACTGCCCTAGAGTGCATCACCACTGACGATGTTTACCGACATCGCTAGTAGACCAAGGTCAATTTCCCCGGATAACTTAACCCCATTGACGCCGGCCATGAAAGCCCACATAATAATAATAATAATAATAATAATAATAATAATAATAATAATACAATAATAATTATAATATTATATTAATAATATTATTGTTATTGCTATTATTATTATTATTATTATTATTATTATTATTATTTTTTTTTATTAAATGTAGATATGGGTGGCTGAAATTAAACATTTTACGAGGAATTAAAGGTATGGAAATACAAACATGAAGAGTGCATGTCCAATTATATTTAATATAAGCAATCACAAAATATCACAAAAGTATATACAATATAGAAATTAAGACTAACATTTTGTAATATTCAAAACTATGAAATAACCTGCATATATAATACGTAGTACAACAGTAAAAAATTATTAAGTCACAACTTAACTCACTTGATTTCTTGTCAGCACTACAACATTAAAACTCTTAACATCGTTTCGTCTTTCTAAAAGCGTGAAGGACAGGGAGTGATTAAACTTTGATTTTAAGTGCACAGAAAATGCAAATGAAGAAAGCACATACGCGTTCTCTAGCACTCACTCACACCGAGTCACAATTCACAAGAACTGAATAGTCCTTTGATTCTCCAATGTAGATTTTCGAGATCAGAAAAACTGAAAATCAGCGCCTGTTTACTGACACACAGCGAAAATAAATCATAAATACAGATACAATTTAATCTGAAGCAAAACACAGTGTGTCAAGTATCATATTATCGTTCATAATCAATGACATTATCATTATCTTGTGTATATATAATCATCTTAATTAAAAAATACGGTAAATGTTACATAATCTCTAAAGACTTGCCAAGGAACGGGCGACACTCTTGCAACTCTAAAAGTCATTTCATTTATACTGGAAAGATCTAGAAGAATTGAAAAATGAGTTAGTTTTATACGATTGATGGTTACATTATAAGGGACATCTGAGCATCCACCAGGACTGAATGCAGTTTTAAATAAGAATGATTCTGTTACATCTACAATATAGATAATATATTCAAAAACTTACGTAGAACATAGGTCGCAGGTTTGAATCTTTTATAAACAATGGATCATTTTCCGTTTTCTGTGAGATCTGGTGTAAACGGGGTATAATGTTGCCACTACTGAACAAGTGTTTAATTTTTACGTGAAATAAAAATAGCTTGGAAAGTCAAATTTTTAGTCCTTGGTAACAGTGAAAACCAATGAACAAATTATACTTTAAAATTAAATAGAATTTGGAGAGGGCGACTGAAGTGCCTGTACGGTAGTGGCAAAAAAAAAAAAAATCGGACCGACCCTTGTAGCTGATTTCAGAGCCTTGTTCACTCCGGAGCGCCGGTAGACTGGTATTATCGCCGCGCTCTCATGATTAACATTCGGCAGGTCTTTGAGCGGCCTCGTGCATAACATTCGGCAGGTCTTTGAAATTTCATTGTATTATTGTCTTCAATTTCTTGTGTCGCCGCTCCAATCACTCGCCTCAATTTCAATATTGCAACCAATAAGCTGCTTCCATTAGTAAATGACACCTACTTGTCTAATCCACGTGGACTAAAACCGAGGTTGCAATGTCTTGTGCTGAGGACGAATTTTAAGGTATGTGATTAAAAATTATTATTAAAGAGTTTTTATTAAGAGTTAAGAATGTCAACGTACTCGTATATGAAATAATAATAATAATAATAATAATAATAATAATAGCCATTTAACAATATAACAAACTAGTGCTTATTCTTATCGAGGAAGTAGACGTGACAACGTGACGCTTAGAGTGAAACCTACAGAGCAACAATCGGTCGGCAAAATTATGTTTTAAAAGCACACCGCACGTTTTTGTATGATGCCGACATGTTTACTATGAGGCCGCAGCGATAATATCAAAGACTTTCGTGGTTCGAATCCTGCCTGGGAAGGAAACATTTTTTTGTTCCTTATTCAAATTTATTCCCAATACTTTTCGATTGCAGCGATATTTTATTACTTAATTAACTTATTATTCCCAGAACATGAATTTTACCAGCTTATTTTCTAATGGCTTTCGAAATGGGCTACGTCACCAGTCGAAACTACAACAATTTCAATAGATTACTCGCTATCTTGTGAATGCGGGCGTGGCATGCGCAGTGGCTCATTTCGGGGACTTTGATTATTCCGTCGGTCCGGTTTTTTTTGCCACTACTGTACAGTCTTAGAAAAAAGTTTTTTTGCACAGATACTTCAGAAGGCCCAGAAAGGAGGCAGTGCGCGTTATGAGAGGACGAGTGACCTGATTCACAAGAGAACGACTTGTTGAGGTAATACGATTAGTTTTGTTTCGTTGTGTGTCTGATCATGCGCACTGCCTCCTTTTTTGAGACATAAAGTATCTGTGCGGCAAAAATTTTTTCTAAGATTGTACAGAGACATGTTGATGTCACTTGAAGGGTACTCATATCACTTGTTTGACAAAAGGGAAAAAGGCAAGATAATAATAAAGATACAAAACATAAAGATGGAAAAAAAGACAGAAGAGACATTTGAGAAGAAGAAATCGGAAATAAAAACGTGAAAAAGGGAAATAAATCTAAAAAGAGAGAAGGGAGGTAGAAAGAAATAATTAAGGAAAGAGAAGGAAATGAAAATTAAAAGAAGAGAAGGAGAAAACAATGAAAAAGATTAAAAATAAGAAATAAGAAAAAAAGAAAGACAAAAGGAAAGAAAGTTAATGGAAAGTATAAAAGGAATAAAGAAAATAGAGAAATTATGAAGAGATGATGGACAAATTAGAAATAAATAGAAAAAAGAGAAAGGGAAAGGGATATCAAAGGGAAAGAAGATAAAAGGAAAGGAATAAACTTAGAGATCGGCAGGAAAAGACCAAAAAAAAGTAATAAAAATTAAATACTAAAAAATACATTTCATTACAAGAATATGGTATTCTATCGATCTGCAAGGAATGAAGAGTTTCATTTTGTATTTGGGAGAACTAAGATATGAACCCCTTTACAGACTGTCGCAAGTGAAATCTTGTAGTTTTCTTAAAGTCTGTTGTCCTCAGTGGCCACATAGTTAGGACTGACCGTTGTAACCAAGGTTCGTATGTTCAAATCCGTCCTAGGATAATGGATTTTAAACGGCTGTAAAATTATTAGCAAGGCTTCCTCCGAGAGGGGTGTAAAACTGGAAGCATTGTTTCCTTTGTTCATAAAGTGAAAAAGAAGAAATTTATTGCAGAAATTATATTTTAATCGTGAGAACTATGACATTTCTAATCTTAAAATGTCACAAAATTGTTTCTCTGAGCGCCTGTACTGGTCGAGGCGGATTCGTTATTCATATTCTTAGCTTGAGGCGCCTATACTGTCCGATACGGATTCGTTTATTTCTGTTCGATGATTTTGCTGCTAAAGGGAGGAGAATTGCTATGGTCTTCAAATATATTTAGGTGAGTTGGCTGCTATCAGTTTTGTACTAAAATTTGAGTGTGTGACAGAAAATTCACGAAATTTTTTTACTTTAAGTATTAGTACAGAACAGCAACATCAATATGAGAGATAGCGGATATAGGGTTATTTAAAAGTAAGTTACATTTTGAAACGGATATAACTTTTTTTTTTAAATTAACGTATATACAAAATGGTAATACATTTGTATGTATCGAACAACGGGATTTGTTCATTTATCACATGCTGCAGAATTTTGTTATACCAAATTTACGAAATCTTGACATCAAGAATGTAATCTTCAAGCAGGATGTGCACCTCCCCATAGTTATACAACAGTTAAGCGATTCTTACGTAACACGTTTGGTGATCGCATAATAAGCAGACATTTTCCTAACACCTGGCCAGCACGTTCCCCTGATGTCAGTTCAGCAGATTTTTGGTTGTGGAGTTATCCGACGAACTGTAATATACAATTTCGCAACAAATTGAAGATATTCCACCAAATCTATTAGTAAATGGTATTCACAATAAAGAAGAAAGATTGTTGGTTGTTGAAGAACAAAATGGTGGACATATTCAACATTTAAACGGAATCTAATGAATCCCATATTTTTATGAGTTTTTGTTTTGTGTGCATCTTAATTCTTAAAAGGCTTGTGGTGACGTCAAAATGTAACTTACTTTTGAATAATCTTCTATTTTCCAATCTTTACTTCCTCAGGCAATACACTTTGAATATTCATTAGTCATAGGCCTATACACATTTTATTATCATGAAAGTGTATAATTGTCCACTTTCAATTCACTACTTTTTCCACTAGAACTATGCTATTATATCAACTCTGAATAATCTCTGTGATTTGGAAAGATGACTGAACAAAAAAAAAAAAAAATTATTTTTTTTTTTTATATATTTTAGTGGCTAGTCAGTTATTTAACATAGGGTACACTAAAGCCTGTTAGTCTCTTCAGACGAGGCTACTTTTAGATGCGCTGCCCCTTGTGAATAATGCTTAGAAATGAGGGCCTTCAGATGCAGCCACAGCCACAGAATAGTGGCGTTGCAGAAGCTCTGTCGCGATGCACGAAATTTAAACGTTGTTTCAGTTCTCATATTTTTTGCTACGATCGTCAGAGAAACTTGCAGTCTCACTCAGGAAGCTGGACTGCAGAAAATCTGTGTGTAAAGCTGGAACTACTAAGGAAAGAAAGAGCTGGTTAGTAAATTTTACTTGAACCCTGTCATTCAAGTTCTTTCTAAACCTAAGACACCGGACTCTCAAATTTAAATGTATTTCCAACGAAGCCATGCTAGTAATTTTTATTACTCCATAGAAATTTTTCATTTTGGGTCAGATTAAACTTAAGAACTTCGGTTTCAACCACTGAAACCACTAAGCCATAGAGGACGAATCGGGAAACCCTGCTACGCATCTCTCGGTATATGTTGAGCGTTGAGTGACATCAGAGATGTATTTCAAACCTGGCAGCGCCAGGGTACTATTTTTCGAGCCGGGCGGTGGATGGACACTTTAATGATTTTCATACTATCGTCAAATTTTGAATTTACAAGAAGTCATATTTTATTCACGTTTAAATAATTTCATAATGAGTCTACTCTGCAGAATAATATCTATATCTAGATTCGAACCCATATATTTTCGTCTGATATTCCCTAAACATTCCTTCGAAAATGGTAATGAAGACGATTAGGATGACGGCAACAACGACGAGGAAGCCTAGTACTGTCGGTACTACCAAAATTCCAGAGTCAGGACACATATTTTTGTTTAAAAATATACAGGGACAACATTTTATTTTTACTTCAACTTTTATTGTACCTGAGATTTTTAATGTGCTTCACTCCCACCCCTTCTACTAATGAAGTTGCAACTGTCTTCCACACAGAACCAAGGATTCATATAGTAAGCAGTACTGAGTTAGTGAGTATAGTATGTTCCAGAAATATGTTCTCGTTTTCCAGTGACGAAAGAGCTTTCAATACTGAATCATATTTTCGCACGGGTACTGTCGTCTGTCTACGTCGCATCCCGATTTCCCCCACCTGCTTCTGCTCGCCCCACTGTAAAGGCTAGTGGCCGAGCTGTCTTAGCTCTTTTCTGAAAACATTAATTTCTGTTAGGAATTAGACGTCTACGTAATATTATACAACTGTTTAAAATAACTTAAATAAAAGGGCCTCGTTAAATAATTAACTGTCACGTGATTTCCCCCCTTTCTACGATCCTGGGACAAAATCACTTGGACGGACAGTAGATAGCATGTCTGAGTAATTTTATCTGTACCGGTCGGGCAGAAGTGAAGATTGAATTTACAGTACATAAGGTACACTTTTATAGAGTAGGTACAGAATTATTTCAACATGAGTTACTAGTACGAGGGACGAAACTGGTAATTGGAATTAGATGCAATAGTCTTTAGTGCGATAATATACAAAAACAGAACTGAAGCCTGTATCGAAATGAACGGCCACCATTTTCAAAAATGTGTTTAAATATCCATATTATGATTATTTTTTAATTTAACTTCATTTTCTATATTGTACGTAATGTGCTGTAGACAGTACAATATACACTGCATAATGAATACGTTCGTATGGATAACTCAGTTCGTGAGTGAAAACACTTATTGTTAATACTGTACTGTATTTTGATTAAACAAAAGCCTAATGAAAATTATCAAACTCAAAATCGCGATATTTCCTAGTTTACGTAATTGGATGAACTACATTTCTTTCCTTCTATACCTAGTAAAGTGATTTGTTTGTATTTTACGCCAGTGTCATCAAACTCCAGTCGTGGAAGGGAGTAGCAAACGGTGTTTCCTGTTCTCAACCGTTAATCCAAAGGTACAGTCAGGTTAATATTAAAAATGTTAGTAAAAATAAAATGATGTCCCTGTAATCACCACTGGTTAGATTAAAAAAAATGGGTGCTCACGTACGGAAAAACTACAAACATTGATCACACACCTCATATGATATAATTGATGTGTTGTAGCTAGAATGAAGAAATCAATTTAACCACCCACCTCCAATCTGACGGCCGCTATCGCTCAAGATATACCGCGAGATGTAGTTGCATAGTATTTTTTTTTTTTCCACCACGAATCTTTGAGTATATTGAATGCCGGTTTTCGAACTCCCATTGTTTTCGTGGAAAGTCATTAGTAAACTGATATTCTGAAAGATATTATTCATAGCGCGGACTGAAAGAACCGGGCTTTTAAGGTCAAAGTTATGCAGTATTCACTTGTTACCTGACGCAAATTTTCCAGTCCGTTAAATTATTCAAATAAACGTGTTTGCATCAGATTTTATTTTACCTACAAGAAACAATTGCTTCAGAGTTGGCAACAATCTGGCCAATTATGAATCCTATGTCGATGGAAATGAAGTACCGTCATTGATTCTTTTTGTCTTAAATGCATTTTTATCATTGAAATTATAGGCAAATGAAATTTTTCATCATCTATTGTGTCACTATGGAGGTCGCAGTTTTAGTTTTCGTATCTTATATCAATGTTTTAACATATATAATTATAAACATACAACAAACAGACATATTAGACACTGAGGTATTCACACAATATTATCTAGTACGAACTATACAAAACACTCCTTAAGCGGTAAACTAGAGAGCTGTGAAAGAGGTTACCCAAAATGTGAATTTGTATTTAAGGCTGTTTCTTACCAATGCGTTTCTTGCGGTCTGGGAGATAATCTATACAAACTGTTTTACTTAGTATTGCATTACAGTGGAAGCTCTTAAGTTCGACAGAAAACAAGTTCGACATTCTATAGTTCGACTGCTTACGTAGGAGAATTAGACAAACCCCTATACAGGCACTAAGAAATGGGTTTGCCATTTGAATGGGAATGGGTTGTGTCTTGTAGTGATACTTTTGTTAAAGGAAAACAGAATATTTTATTGATTAGGATATCCATATTGATCACTGATTTTAAATTAATGAACTCTTCTTTTTCTATTTGAGAATTGTGCCTTTTGTGAGACGGAACTGTCGAAAAGCACTGTGGTACTAGAAGCGTATACATACATGTAAATCTCGGGGCGGGCAGGAAATGCAAATACAGTACTGTATTCGTTGATGGATAATCAATAAGAATTTGTATTCATTTCACCTGCCACACCCACCACCCTTATTAGACTGAACTTTTAATTATGTTCAGTCGAACTTAGGAGAGTCCACTGTATTAAATGATTGTTATATGGCTATACACAGAGCTGACTATCCAATAGACTATTATTATTTGAAAATATTAGTTATAAATAGCCTACATGAAATCTTTAGAGAGAACATGCATTGTATTTCTTTTCTAAGTAATTGTTTTTATAATTCTCATTCAGAGAGCACACATTTTTCTTTTTAATTACATTAAACACTGAGTTTAAGATGTGAAATAGAGTGTTAACAGAACGGGCAATGAAATCTATATCCTCTGTATTAAATAGAAACCGTTGCTTTCTTAATGTTTTGATCTTTAACATTTAAACAGTGATTCCCAAACTTTTTAAAGACGCGATCCACTTTTGGGCGAGACTTCAGTTTATGACCCTCTCCCTAATTCCACACCCGTTCTCGACTTCATTCGCAAAATAAAATTGCAAACAACCATAATTTTACTCAAAATCAGCGGGTACTATCCGAAGTACGGATTTAAACAACAGTTTTTTTTAGTATTCTCCGAAAGAAACTCGAAACAATTACGACTATCACAGATGGATACTGAACCGCTGCGTTCAATTGGCAGAAATTAAAATAAAAAAACAGGAAAACTCGTTAAAATATGTAGACCCTGATCTGAAACTCGTGGCTCCTGCGCGAAAGAGAAATTGGCATCCGCTTATGGACTCGCCCAGAGTCTTGCACGAGCACAGAATACATAGAGTAGACAAAAAAAAAAAAAAACTTGGAAGTGAAGCCGAGCTTGCGGACAGTCGCCATCACGTTGCTACCAAAACATTAGCTCCCGCTTAGCATATGGATAGTTGATTGTGGTGTTACATCGTCGTTTTATTCATAATTCAACCATTTCAAGATGCCTACATGTGCTGCGTATGACTGCACAAACAGATTTTCAAAGAAAATTACTACAATAACTTTTCACAGCTAAATATGCTCGTGTGGAACGTACTTATTTACATTGATTTAGATTCGTATTGTTCATGTATTAGTTTGATTAAGAGAAAGGATTAGTGTATTGATATTATTGTAATCATTTTTTATAATCACGATACCACAAAATCGAATTTAAGTTTTGCAGACTTAAGCATTTACGAGCGAAGCTAACCTAACTTAACCCAAATTGGAAGTAAGCCAGCATTGGGTGTACCGAGGTTTTTCTTCAACCGAATGCTATAATAATATAAAGAATAAAGGTGAAACTAGGTATCTCCCCACACTACACAATTCCTCAGCCTCATATCACTTAAATAATCCCCTCAACTAACCCACTAACATTGTCGCATACTCGGCTTAATGACACTTAGCTATCCCCTCATTTAACCCATATAACACATGAAGAAACTCAAATCAGACTTCAGTCCCGTGTGTGGTGTGCATGAATAAGTAATCATATTACAAAAACTTGTGATGATATTGTTTTACAGAAATAATTCATTCCAAAGTCATTAGTAGACTTCGTGGAATTGCCACGAGAATCGTGAGGTTTACTACGCACGCGGTATAGACTGTATGAGAAGGGGGCGTGCTACGGATGGAGTATGCCTCTGATGTAAACACTGAGCAGTATACTGCGGTTACAATACAACCTGTATCCTGCATTCAAGAAATATAATGAATGAACATTGAAGTAGCAAATGTTTAAACATGTAAATACGCAATTATTTTGTAGTGAGATATATTAACTCTTAAAATTTAAATATACTCACATCACCCTTGAATATGTGCATTGCAGTGAAGAGTTACGTACATTTTGAGCGACTGCAAAGTGAACCTCCTCCGATGGTCACTCAAACAGTTTTTATATTGAGAAAATATACGTTCAACATCATACGATGTAATAGATACATATTTGAAGAAAGGGAAGTCACTACTTTTTAGTACACCAACTTCAGACGTCTTGTCGTGACCTGATAGTACATCATTTATAATACGAAGTTGTGAATAGGCAGAATTTTTAGCAATAATGTTTCTCAACTTACATTTCACTTTTTCTGAAATTAGTGAATTGTTATTTTGGATAACGGTTTGTGACACTTTATCCACTACATTAAGGGCTTCTGAGAGTTGTAGTTTAGACGATTCTAACAGGGTGATGCTTTTGGACACGATTTTAAAAATAGAATCAATGAACAGAATATCTTCCAATAGCTGTTCAGAAGGCAATGATTTTACAGGTGCAACAGCGGAACTGCCTGTACTATCCAATGCATAAATTACCTCCATTATTTTGCCGTAATATTCTGCATAATAATTAACAGCATCCAACCACGTTTTGCAACGGGTCAAGACTGGCTGCGGGGGTAAGGGTATTCCAGGGGCAATTGTTTGGAACAGCAACATTCTCATTGTAGTATGTTTGATTGAATTCTTGTCTGCACTGAACAAATGTTAAGCTTTGACTATTCCAACCACAGTAATGCAAAAACAAGTGCTTACATAGATATACATTAACTGTAGCTGCTTTATCTATTTGGACTTGTCACATCACTTAACATGAACTGCTTATACTATGAGACCGGGAGGTCCCTCACCTCTTCTATACTACCGTACATCGGCAACCTGATTGTATGCTGCGTGTGGCAATTCAACGAAGTCTAGTCATTAGCATCATCCTTATCATATTCAGTTTATTAGTATTACATGACATATACAGTACTGTGGAATTACCCTGTTATTAAACTGGAAACGATTATATTATTAAATAATAAATAACAGTCAAAACGAAGTAACTGAAGATGACGACATACTTCCGTCAAAACGATCCTCCTACCGATACAGGTAGGTGTGTTACATTCGATTTGTTTATGGCAGAGCATTAATTGAAATTATATTTTCCAAAAACACAAAACAAACGAGACGCTCTACTGTAATTAATAATTGTTTCAGAAGTAGTAGCGATATACTTATCCATCGTGACAGGTTTAATTATGTCTCCTCACAGACAGTATGAATTACATTACATTGCTGCATAATCAGATTTATTCCTTATGTAATTAGAATTTAATTATCAACAATGCGGAATTCGTATTTTTGTGTTATACGTATACTTTACCTTCTTGCTGTACATACTAGCA
The DNA here is from genome assembly GCF_040183065.1 of Periplaneta americana. Lineage (NCBI taxonomy): Eukaryota > Metazoa > Arthropoda > Insecta > Blattodea > Blattidae > Periplaneta > Periplaneta americana. The sequence goes on from NC_091121.1 coordinate 157,678,357, forward strand.
TATTTAGTAAAACATAAGATGATTATGTGATATATCCTACTTGATTTTGCAAAACATAGGAATGATTAAGCGTTGATTTAGGCTTCCGCGACCGGTGTTTATAGGTTGTAGATTTCCGGGTTCTTGCCGCGTCGTCATTGGTTTCTAGAAGCCGACGTTTCGACCATCTTACTGTGGCCTTCCTCGGAGGTATAGATGACTTCTGACCGTTAGGGAGGATGTTATAACAGAAGTCGTCTACAGCTCTGAAGAAGCCCAAAGTAAGATGGTCGAAACGTCAGTTTCTAGAAACCAATGACGACGGGGGAAAAAAAACGGAAACCTACAACCTTTATGGGTGATAACTTTATTTGAATTCATCATTTCATAGACTACTGTCATACTCGTGGAGTTTAATACTGTACTAGTTGATATCTTTGAGCAATATTATGCATTATTTAACTGTGTTTTAACTTAGAATGAAATTAAACAGACTATTACACTTTTACTACATTATACTAATTTTGACCAGTAAAACTGTGCGGAACGATGTGTCTCAACCAATCACGGCTGCTTATCGTTACAATTTTACCATTTCCCTAGCATTTATCACTTCCGTAGTATTTGCTTCTTTTTATCACTTTCCTAGCATTTGTTTGTTTTGATCAATTCCCTAGCATTTGTTTCTTTTCTTTTTGCCAACATTTCAAATTGCTAATTCCTTACGGTAGGCTACTATAAAACATGCTTTGCGATCGCCATTTGTTTACCGCTTAGTCAACTGAAGATGGCAGCTCCGTTCAAACGTCTTGGTGAAGATAACATTAGTGAAATAGAATTTTAGTAAGTTAATTAATAATAGTACTTTATTTCTTCTAATATTTATATGCTTTCTTCTAATCGTTTAATACAGTGGTCGTCAGCACAAAGTGGAATGGATAGAGTGCATGAAGGGTAAGGAAATATGCTCGTTGTGCAGAAGGGATAGAGAGACAGCATACCTGCCAGCAGCCACGAATGCACGCTGGGGCAGTGTCTTGTCCTCGGGTAAGAGACGCTAGCCCGAGAGTGCAGTATTCTGATGACAGCTGGTTTAATAGTAATTAAATCCCACTCTAGTTTTGATTTTCTCTAGATAAATCAAAACCTCTAGTAAAATTACTGTTGATAAAAGTTTGAATTATAAAGATAGTGACTTCTTCATATAACATCTTTCAAAGTTTATTTTTTTTTTAAATTTTAGTTGGTTATTTAACGACGCTGTATCAACTACTAGGTTAGTGTCTATGAGACTGGTGATAGCGAGATATTTGGCGAGATGACGCCGAGGATTCGCCATAGATTACCTTGCATTCACATTACGGTTGGGGAAAACCTCGGAAAAAATCTCAACGAGGTAATCAGCCCAAGCGGGGATCGAACCCGCACCCGAACGCAACTTCAGACGGGGAGGCAAGCGCCTTAACCGACTAAGCCACACTGGTGGCTTCTTTCAAAGTTCTGGAATACATTTTGAAATAAGTTGTCAGTCTCTAGTAAAGTTACAGCATACTGGGCGCTAATACCTCAATTGAGTCACTGCAGACCACCCCTTAACTCCCCACTTCATCTTTCCCGGCTGAGACAGTAATGTTTCGGTCGGATACGAGTAGACAGGACGTAAGTATTGCTCAGTGATGGATTGTATAAGGCAGATATCATAGCTTTTATGAAATTTCGGCTCTTGCTAGTCACCTAAAATCCACCACTGAAAAACAGTGCCTTACTGTGCGTTTCTTTCTGAGGTGATGTAAGCGAAAAGGACATGGACGGGGCTTCTTTGCTCCATTTCACTTCCCTTTATGCCCAGGGCTGAGTTACAGCAATGAATTTAAATGCAGCGAAGCATCATAAGTTTATATAGGAAACAGCCTTTAATACAATAGTGTGCTACCAGTAACACTAAGCATCATTTTATGATATAAAAGTATCACAGATTATAATACAGTAACCTTGACTCCACCAGGTGAAAATTGCCTTTTTTTTTTTTTTTTCACACAATTTGTATACTATGAGAGCAATATACCTTTCATAAGAGTTCATTTTTTCATCTCCTTTTCCTTCTTCATCATAACACACACAACCATTAACAACACTATCTACAAAGTTGATCTACGTTTTGACTTTTGTCTCTTTGGAAATGGTAAACATGGGTGATGTACAGTACATTACACCTACTTCATATCGTTTCTAAACGACTACGTTGTTGGTTGTAAGTTTACGAACTTACTGAAATGTGAAACAGACAAAAAAACGGTATTACAAAACTAATCTACTTAAAGATAACTAATTACACCGTGTATCTCCATTAAATATCCATTCAATGGTATGCATATATCAAGTGAAAATAAGTTAAGGCTGGTTCACAATAAACCGGAAACGAGAATCGGAACGAAAACGGTAAAATTGTTAAAATGTGTGCATTTACTCGTAAATATGAGCATTCACAATTAGCGAAAAGCTTCCCGGAGCCCGGGATCGGGAACGGAGAGTTGGCCAAGTTTCAACTTTGGCGTTCACGTTTCCGATCACAGCCCACTAGATTCATTCTATTGCCATTTAAAGCTATTTTGTCGTATATTTTGTAGCAAGAAGACCGTGACATAACATATGCATTATTTTGTTCTGTGCTTTGCATCATGGAGCAAGTTTTATTTGATGAGATTCTAATATTGAGTGTTGAGGAAAATCCTCACGTTTACGATAAGCATAAAGATGAGAAATAGCTGCATCTTTGAACACCGATCGTAAGTGCATCATATTTTATTACTGTATTGGTTGTATTACACACTACATATTCATGCTTCAATTCAATAACTACTGTTATGTTCATTTTTGTTCTATTACAAATGTTTCTTCTCTAATTATTTCACGTCATGGTAGACTTAAAATAGGTCGTGATAATAAAGATGCATGGGCATATTTATAGTATCGTATCTAATGAAATGTTTGTTGAAATTTCGAAGTTGGTTAACCTGTGTTTATGTTGGCTGCCTTGTACTCATGAAAGAACGCCATTGATCAATTATACAAAAAAACATCAGAATGCGTAATATCGACTTTACATATCATTATTGGCATACATATCGATATGCATAGTCGTCTACGTTCTCGGTTTATTGTGAATTAAAAATTTTCATATTCACGTCCTCTGCTTCTCGTTTTCATTCTGGTTCTCGTTCCCGGTTTATTGTGAACCAGCCTTTACACTTCCCGCCTGGGTTCTGCAAGCGTGAGTGACGTCACGAGGTGGGTAGAAGCAATTCTATAGTTCGTACTCGCGCATGCGCACTCTGTTTTACAGACGACAGCTAACGGCCGCTACGCTTTCAGATTCCAGGCGACTCATGTACTATTAGAGCCTGGATTATATGCAAAAAAACATGTTTTCATGGACAAAAAAATGTTGCGTTCGTATCTGTAGAACAAAGTTGTAGCTTTACAGGAGAGATTTAGTCCAGATTTATTTGTAAAGCGACGTTTTCATAGAAAAAAATAATCATTTTAATATTGAAGTTCGTGTAAATTTGACACTATGTGGATACTGTTTTCTTGGGATTGTTTCAGAGAGAAATAATTCATCATCAGTTTCACTACACACTACACAATAAAAAATAAGGTTAATGCATTAACTTTATATCAATTGCAATTAAATAAATTAATTGTAATTGATAACATGTTAATTGTAAACTTTTATGAGGATTTAAAATAATTCGATCATTGATTTTACATATGTATCCAGGCTCAAGCTATTATGCTAGTAACAATAAAAAAAGTTCTGAGATGCTCGTATCTATCTAAAATTACGTGCAGTATTTATACATACTTGATGGGACAGTGTCCAAATAAATACAGAATTCACCTTCAGCAAAGAATTGTGAAGTGAAAAATTATGGTGTTGGGTAGATTTTCTAGGGATACTCCCGACACCCGTGCCATTTGTCCACAAATTTTTCATTATCGTTCCATAAGAAACTCCCCGGTCTTGCAAGTTGAAAACAGATCAAGAAAGAAGTAGAAAAAATTGAAACGTGATTAATTAACATATTGGTGATGATATCTATAACTACCCACAATCACACTAGTCAAATATTAAAAAAATTTAGCGTCAACAACTTTAATTCTGGCGTCGTATAAATATATTATTTTATTTCATACCGTGGAGAAGAAAATGTTGATGAACCCTGCACTAATTTTAAAATGTTATTTTTTATTTAATGTAAGTTGCCAGAAAGAACTTACCAACTTGTGTCAATTATATTACCATTAAGTGCAAAGGATTTGATATTAATCAATTTAGAGCCCGGATGTTAGGCAAAATGTCTTTTTTAAATTGAGTGTATGTATGAAAGACTTATTAGAGATAAACACGTTTCCACACATTTGGGGACGATAGGCCCAATTTTTATTTTGCCTTTTTTGCCTATTTTAGCTCCCGTTGCCTATTTTAAGGTTAAATGCCTATTTTTTTAGCCTTTTTACGTCGTTATTGTACATTTTCTATATTTTTAATGCATTTAAAATAAACCGCACATAAATTATATCAAAAAACAAAAAAATAACGGTTGAACAAATTAAAAATATATATTCACCTCACACAAATATTTGCTGACAATCTTATTCTCCAGCAATACATAGGCTTATGTTTCGTAAACTTTTCTCCCCTACAGATTCCATCTTTTATGTCACTTGACAAAGATGTTTGAACAGTATAACCCTCAGTGCTCAGGTCACTTCGGATTTTACCAGAGAGAAAAAAAGGGGTTGAGGGAACTATTAAAAGCAAGTCTCCAGATCCCGTTACTGTTGTCGCTTGCACGCACAAGACACGCGTACTTTGAAGTCTCTAATCTCTTCTCACACCCCTCCTTTTGAGACAATACACAGTAGGTCTTTCCCGATTTCTGATAGAAAGTAGAGACAGTCCATCTGAAATAAGTTGTTTTAAGTTTACTCCAATCAATTCAGTAGAAGTAGAAAGATCTTTTTCGATCATGAAAAACGTTCTCTGACAGGCGGCTCACTATGACAGTTGACAACTTAAAAAGCATCTTGTTGTGACATGTAACCAAGGAAAGTGAGTACCGTATGGGATAGTTTATTAAGTATTTGTCTATTTTTTTTTCTGTTTCCATGAATAATAAATGCCTATTTCACTGCCTATTTTTACTATTTTTAGTGCCTATATGCCTTTCTATTTTAACCAAAATGCCTAAACACCCGGGCTCTATTAATCATATAAAAGAGAAATTGAAAAAATAACTACCTTAAACGAGTTTATATAAAAAACTCATTTGTGAAACAAAACATCAGTCTTCACGAACAATTTAAGAAGTAACGGACGTTTTCACCTTCTGCCTTGATCGTCTATCACCCCAGGAACTAAGTAGGAAGAGACTTCTCTGCATTTCAATGCAAACATCTGACGGGACGAAATCGTCGTGAATGCGAACTTTTGCCATCAGTAGAGTCGTCATTCATGGAGTCAGATTATGAGGATGACCACGTGCATTGTGAAGTACAACAACAGAGTTGTTCCGAAGCAATTCAGTGCAGATGAAGCGGAGTTATGATCAATCCTTAGAGAGTGTTGGACTTTCCCTTCGCAATGTGATCTGCTCTCCAGGTTGTCCTCCGGCAACTCCGTGAAGTTAGGGAATTTCGTTGTGGTGAAGGGCTGAAACAAAAGAATTCACAATTTGCTATTAAAATACAACTCATCATCGTTGTCAATCAATGAAGGTTCACTCACAAATCATCAATTGTCCACATCAATCACTCATACTATACCATAATCCAATAAATAAAGAAATAGATAGATAGATAGATAGATAGATAGATAGATAGATAGATAGATAGATAGATAGATAGATAGATAGATAGATAGATAGATAGATAGATAGATAGATAGATAGATAGATAGATAGATAGATAGATATTAATAATCCCACTGCCAACCATACCCAATATGTAACATCCCTCATCATGTAACAAATTAGTCAGCCTAATGGACTTTTAACAGTCAGTGAGCTCTATACTAAACGACATTTCATACAAGTTGAGAGGATGCGAAGGCATTTCTTTCCCTTTCTACTTACCCTGAGTCCGTCAGTGACAGACCGGTAGCTGTTACATTTTATACCTGCACCCCCCAAGCTGTACACACAAGAAAATAAAATATTAAATAAAGCAGGCCTATATTAGTGAATATAAAATACAATGACACAGATGTTTGACGATTATATGTTCGAGTATATTTAAGTGTCGTTCTTACAATATTTTCAACTAATAATTAAGTTAAGGATTGTTAGTTTGTATTATGAAGTCAGGGAGGAGTGACGCAGTGCAGATTGTCCCGTTGTGTATGCTGTAGAGTAGCAACTAGCGGAGGAAAAACATTTATCTTCTGCTCTCAATAGCTTTTTAATGTGCCAGTTTATATAAATACCAATAAAATGAAATATAAACGCTTAGTAAAGACTTATGAAATATAGATTACTGGTAAACACTTTCGATAATAAAATTTGTCACCATGTTGAAAGTCAATTATTAGTCTAACGTTTGTGAGCTGGACAGTAGCATTTTCCCCTTCACTAATGGTAGAGAGTGTGAGCAGAGGGGAAAGACCTATCAATCAAATTGAAATGAGGATTAAACTGGAGGCACTACTCAATGCTTTAAAAGCGTGACCGAATGCTGAGCACCGGAGGATATTCCTATCTCTTTCTAATATAGTGTTGTCCTTGTCTCTCTTGCAGTGAATGCTATCTTACACTAACGGTATTTTATTGCTTACTGCGCATGTGCAACATCAACCTCACGAAAGACTCATTGAAACACATTAGTTAGAAAAAGAGAGCAATACCCACGCCAACAGTCACGCTTTCAGACAGGAAAGAAGAATTGCAGTGGTGCCTCCAGTTTAGTATAGAGCTCAATGTTATCAATTTCACTACGCTGCCATCTAGCGACTGCAAAAGAAGTTACGTTATAACCCTTACGAAATTGCATGGAGCAACTGTACTTCCATCTAGCGTCGTTACCAAAAAATGCCTTTTCGACGGTGGAGGGTCTAGTGGTTGTTCTCATTTTATGTTGCCATTTCATAACATAGGAATGGACAATCTGATTTATATGTGATCAAGTGTAATATCAATTATCCACCCAATGTCTTCAATGTATGATAAACCACTACCATACACCAGCAACCATTCACATCAATCTCCATACATTATCCATCAGCCGTTATTCATTACCCACTGTCCATCATACCAATAAAGGTAGGCGCTCATTTGCAGGAACGGCTCCGTACGGCGCGTTCGGATTTATATTCTTTGCATCGCCCATTTGGCCGTATTCTCTCTGTCCGCATGGCCGCATTTCGTCCAGAATTCTGACCAGAGAATTCTAAACGTATTTCCGGACGGTCTAAGACCGAAATAGAGAATGCCATGGCAAATATATCGATTGTAAGGCCTCCAATCGCGGTAATATTGAAGGTATAATGAAATGGATGACGAGAAGCTTATTTTATTAAGTTCAACAGTATGAAGAGATTTATAATTTATGAAATTAGATTTATAGCAATGTAATATAGAGAAAGAGCATATGGGATGAGATTGGGAAAATACTAAATCAAAGTCCACACCTGTGGAGTAACGGTTAGCGCGTCTGGCCGCGAAACCAGATGGCCTGGGTTCGATTCTCGGTTGGGGCAAGTTACCTGCTTGAGGTTTTTCCGGGGTTTTCCCTCAACCCAAAATGAGCAAATGCTGGGTAACTATCGGTGCTGGACCCCGGACTCATTTCACCGGCATTATCACCTTCATCTCATTCAGACGCTAAATAACCTAAGATGTTGATAAAGCGTCGTAAAATAACCTACTAAAATGAAAATAAATACTAAATCAACCAGATATGTCCTTCATAGTTTATACAGGGACATCATTTTATTTTTACTTCAATTTATATTGTACCTGAGTTTTTGAATGTACTTCACTCCCACCCCCTCTACTAGTAAACTTCCAAATGTTCTCCTCACAGAACCAAGCGTATACAATCAAAGTCGCCTTAAGGTCATAGTAAGTACAAACAGTATTGAGTTAGTGAGTATAGTACGTTCCAGAAATATGTTCGCGTTTTCCAGTGAGAAAGAGCTTTCAATATTGAATCATATTTTCGCACAGGTACTGTCGTCCGCTTGCCTACGTCGCATCCCGATTTCGCTCACTCGCAACTGTTTAAAATAACTTAAATGAAAGTAATTAACTGTCACGTGGTTTCCCCCTTTCTACGATCCTGCGACATAACCATTTGAATGGACAGTAGATAGCATGTCTGAGTAATTTTATCTGTGCGGGTCGGGCAGAAGTGAAGATTGAATTTACAGTACGTAAGGTACTCTTTTATATAATAGGTAGAGAATTATTTCAACATGAGTTACTAGTACGAAGGACGAAATTGGTAATTGTAATTAGATGCAATAGTCTATAGTGCGATAATATGCACAAAAGAACTGAAGCCTGTATCAAAATGAACAGCCACCATTTTCAAAAATGTGTTTAAATATCCATATTATCATTATTTTTTAATTTAACTTCATTCTCTATATTGTACGCTAATGTACTGTAGACAGTATAATATACACTTCATAATGAATACGTCCCATGGATAGCTCAGTTCGTGAGTAAAAACAGTCATTGTTAATACTGTACTGTATTTTGATTAAACAAAAACCTAATGAAAATTATCATACTCAAAATTACGATATCTCCTAGTTTACGTAAATGGGTGAACTACTTTTCTTCCCTCCTATACTTAGTAAAATGATTTGTTTGTATTTTACGCCAGAATCATCGAACTTCAATCGTGGAAAGGGGTAGCAAACGGTGTTTCCGGTTCTGAACCATTAATCCAAAGGTATAGCCAGGTTAATATTAAAAATGTTAGTAAAAATAAAATGATGTCCCTGTATAAGTTACAGAGCTATTCATTTTATTTCCAGGTTCAGTTCAGAATACTACAATGAAATAATGCGTTCTAGCGATAAATTAACACTATTTGATTTTTCATTCGAAAATGCGGACAATGAGCGATACTATAATAAAAATGCGAACGCAACGAACGAACTTTTTCCTGTAAGCTAGCGCCTACCTTAATGCACCGCCCTCCCGCACTCTGGCTATAACTTGAACTAGAGGCTAAATTGATAAATAAACAAAACTCTTGCCGTAATTGTCTTCTTTTAAGTGTTACCATTAACTAATTATTTAAATTACCTACAGTGGCTCAATTGAGTTATTAGCACCAAGGCCTTGTAATGATGATAAAGATCAAAATTGATATGAAATTTGTGAAATGCATAATAAGAAATTGTCATCGTCGTCGTAACAATTTTTAGCGTATGAAAATGAAGTTTACGTAAAACGACCTGCAGCTGTTATTCTCGAATATGTGTAAGGCCTAGTTGGGATAAACAAATGAAGAGAAATAAAAAACAAAGTAGGGTACTGCCGATATAATAGCTCTCTGTGTGTCTGTTGCTTCGTAATTCGTTGCCTATTTGACTGTAGAATGATGCTATGAATGGAGAATATATCGAACTCGAAGTGCTGTCTCTGACCCAGTTACAGCGTCAACACAAAAGATACATTTTACATTTCATGTGTGTTCTGTCCCTCGCCGTGTACTTTGCTGACCATCTACCCGTAAAATCGTCCTTTATTTAAGGAGGAATCTCGAGAATGCTTGGGGTCGCCACGGGGTCACGAGTCCAGGCGTGGTGAACCCCAGTTTGTTTACAGTTGGAAATTCAGGGCGGTGGAGGGGTCATTACTTGTTGGACGTAAAGCGACGCCACACAGAAACTTATACCCCCTTACTAGGTAGCAAGACACTGAAACGTTTCTGGTCGCCATCTCATTTTTATTCCAATTCATTTGAATTGCCTACTGCATTATTGTGTCTTAGAATCCTCCCACGTTTATACCCTGAATACCAACCACTTGTTGGGAGGGGTTATGTTCCTTTTATGTTAAGTTTATGTTTACATGTGTTATGTACGTTTTGGGTATTATACAACGTATTTTACAATGAGCTTTATTCTTCTTCTTATTGTTATTCTTTCCCATTTTTATATACAGAGTGTCTCAGTGAAACGTACAGTTCGTATAGGTCAGTTTCTGTCAGATGCGTTTCCAATTCACTGCGGGCTAAAGCAAGGATATGAACTATGTCTTTTAAAGTCTCTTCTTCCATTTATTTATCTTACACATACACAGTAAATGTTAGTTTTACTTATTCAATGTATTAAAACACTCACACGTGAACAAACGAACTCTGGAAGTACTTGTTATAGACTGATTCTGATTGGTTCTACTGTATAAGTTTGTGACGTCACATACCAGAAATGCTACGGCGCATGCAGCAGCTGACCGCCTTCCGAAATGCCGTCTAGTCTAGTACATCTGTTCTTCATGCCTTCTTGCAGCTTTTTGGTGAATACGATGTAATCGTTCAGAGTCTTTCCCGCATTTCTTTTGTTATCCTGAATATATTTCTCTTCAACACCATATCGCTTACACAATTTAGATCATTTTACATAAATTTGCTTTCTAAAATGATTTTGTTCATGTATTATTTATTCCGATAGAAGTATCTGATTAATTCTTGCATTCTAAATTTTCTTTGTAGTTTCGATTGCTGGTGCTATACAATCTCTGGTTTTGCCATAAACTGTTTTATTCTTATATAAAAGAAAGGGTACATGTATTGTGGGTCCCTACCATCATGGCATGGCGCGTCTTCAGGTTGCGGATAGAGGAAATGGCGTACAGATATGGAGGGTAGCTGCGAATATATTGAATAAGCAGTCGTGGACAGCTGATAAGGGGTGGTTCTCCAGCTTGGGGGTTGGGCGAAGGGCTAACAACCCATCACAGTAAAAAAACAGGTTGTTACAAAACCTTACAATAAGCCTCGGAATGGGACTGATTCTCTGGCACGACCACAGCACAGGATAGGGACCGATGACGGGCTTATGTGAGGGCAGTAATGAACCTGCGGGTTCCTTAAAAGCCATTTGTAAGTAAGTATAAAAATAAAGGGTCCTTAAGATCCGTTCGAACACAAGAGAAAACAATGGCATTTCTGCACAAATAAACATCTTTCTCTCTTTGAGCGTATTCCGAATCTCAGCGCTGAGCAATCTGATGGCATCACGGTGTTCTGAATTTCAACGATGACGTCACTGATGCTCCACCGGTGTCGCACCGGTTCCATCAGCTTGCAGAGGTGGTGGCAGTCTCCATCAGCCGCCATCAGTGAATCTGATTGGTTCTTGTATAGGGCGGGAATTAGCAGACGAATGACATCGTGCACTGTTGTGTCATGGCGGTGTGTTCTGCTTTAGTCCTGCTGTGTTGTTTGTAATGAGCACAACGTAAAAACAATATGTTAATGGCTTATGAGCGAACATGTCAACGGACCAGTTATTACCACCGGTTCAAGAGATAAATTGTTTATGCTCTCTTTTCTTTGAACGAGATGGCAGTACGGAAATTTCGCAAAATCTTGCTAGCATAGCACAGACAACTTGTACAGCCGCCATGACAGCCATCGAACCTTCCAGCAGTTTTGTTCCTATTTCGCTGCAGCATGACGTCATTGTTGTCCACCGGTCCGATAAGATTCGGAATACGCTGTTTTGTACGGAAGAGGGACCCGAAGGTTTATTGTGCTTACCACTCCTATTCTTGTGAATGATTGGGTAGCCGAACTGCCGCGCTCTTGTACAAGTAAAGCACTCCGCACCGTAAATTTAACCCGGGCTATTGTACGGATATGTGAATTAATGATGGCGAAATGAGTCCCCGGTCTAACGCCGAAAATTACCCAGCAACTGTGCTTCAATTGGTTGAGGGAAAACCCCGGAAATAAACCTCAATCATGTAATTCGTCCCAACCAGGATTTGAACCCGGGCCCACTCGTTTCATAGCCAGATGTGCTGACAATTATTTCATAGAAGTGGACAAATAAACATGTTACTAATATTTTATACATTTAACTTTGCTTTCCTTTGTTCAATGTTTGTTTTTCAAAGCAACGTCACAGGACAAAAGCCAGACGTATAATGAAAAGTATTCTAGAATATAGCTGTGCTGTGCTATAATACAAGCTTCTAAAAGTTCTAAACGTTGAACTACTGTCTTACTAAAAGTAATGAAATACATTTTTTTAAAGCTTATTTATACACTCTTCAACATCTGTGATCAAATCGCGTGTTTAGGATCTGTGGGTATACCAGTATTCCGTTTTAACTATTGTTGAGTTCCTGTTTCTTTTGTGTGTTGTAGGGGGTTTATGTCCTTATTACTGATTATAGATTTTAATTAATTAATTTTGCTAATAATTGTAACATAAAATGTAATATACACAGATAAAATTTTAGCTCACCCCTGAAAGAGTAGAACTCGTGCTCAGGGGCGGATTTTATGTCTTGCTACACAATAAGAATATATCAATTAAAAATTCACAACTTTTCATTATTTATAAAATCCATGCATATCTTTTTAAATTTAATACTAGAACTATTAGAACTGACAAGATTAGGATATTTAAATATACTTTGGTTATATATTCTTGGGCCTAAATTACTACTATGATTAAATACTGTAGCAGTGTTGCATTTTGGTTCAAATAATCTTAAAGAATTCATACCTTTTGTTTCGTAACTATGAGAATCAAAGTTATTTCGATTTTTTTAATGAATTTCATTAATACAATATAATAAATTTGTCTTATTTTAAGAACATTAAAGTCTAAAAACAGTTTTTGAGGTGTAAAATCAATAGAGTTATGAAGACATATTTTAATTATTTTCTTCTGTAATAAACAATGTATATATTGAATCATGGCATGTAAATTTCCAATCCGGCATTTGCCTTTATGACTGAGGAAAACCATAAAAAATCAGTCAGATTAGTCGGCCAAGAGATTTAAACTTGAGACCTCCCGAATACGAGTCTCAAATGCTACCATCTGAACCATCTCACTCGGCCAATGAAATACACTGTTTGCATTTAATTTCTACATTGCTAGCAATAAAAACAAAACAGTATGAATCACAGGAACAACTGAATATCACTTTGTCTTTTTCCCCTCCCGCCTCCCAACTAACACTCTATATGCATTTATGGATTCGCCCATACGTTACATGTACGTATGAATTTAATGTTCCTAATTACTATATGTCAGGTGAAGAATTCTAACTTTCAATTTTTTTTTTTGAGAAAGCAGACTGGATGACAAAAGCTTCTCAACAGAATAATAACAGGCATTTCCCATATTTATTCTGCGTTTAATTTCCTTCCGAGTGTCATTTATATTTGTAACAGTTGCTCCAAGATATTTGAATTTTTTCACCTTTTCAAAGGATAATTTTCCGCTCTAATGTTACCTATATTATTTTTGGAACAAGCTTCTGAACCTAACCTTTCCATTTTCTACAATGCAGGAAACTACGAAGAAATATTTCTGTTAGAGGTCCGTAAGAGTTGGGTTATCCCTACTTATGACACCCCAAACTTTCAGCAATACTATTATTCTACATTTTTTTTATGTCTGCCGGGACGTTTCTGATTTAATTCCTGAATTGATATTATATTGAAAAATAAATGTCCGAAATTTTTAATAGCTGTGAATAAAGTGTATACACTACGTAAGTGATCAATTCATATGTATTAATCAGACCCTTAATCTACCAACATTTTATTTTTATTGTAATATCATTATCTGATAATTATTTGGAGGAAGAAAGTTATGGAAGTAGTCTGTGTTATCCGAGAAACACGATGAACAGACTGGTGCAAGTTTGTGTCTTGTTTCTTTTGCATTCTACAATTATTTATTTTCTGCAGAACAGTAATGAGGTAATAAAGCTATTGTATTCAATTAATATTCTGCTCTTAGATTCGTGATTAGTAATGAGGATAAACGAGTAATTTCATCAGAATGATGACGTTTGCTTCTTTATTACCAAGTGATAATAACAGTACAGAACTGAATTTATTTTAAGCCTACTTGCTAACATGCCATATTACGTAGTTTATTTTTTTTTTCTAGCGCACTTATCCTAATTTCTATGTCATATTTTTGTTTAGTATATATTGATAACAATTTGTAATCACTTTTCCGAACTTGAGGTCGCCAATGATGTCTAGTGAATATAGATTAACATTTAATTTTATGCAAAATTAATTAACAATTGAACATCGTAATATTCTTGACTTAAAATGTCCGAATTTGTCAGTTCATTGTCTTACAACGACTCTTCGCTTTTCATGCATGATCAATACACTGTGTATTCTGTGTTGTATGTACGAGGTAAACTGCGTGATCAACATATAATGCTGCATAGTAAAGTAAAATTATTGACATGGACTTGTTCATCAGTAACCAACCACAGGAGTGCTGTAAGGAGACATTCGTCGCTTAAGAGAGCACAAGTCGCCATCTACAAACGACTCCCATACCTATGCTACTCTCATGCCATCTATACTTCAATTATAAACTTACCAAAATTACAATATCTGCAGCGTGTGCAATAAGTAGGCATCCAATTTCTTCAAAAGAGGATATTTGTACGGAAATTGTAAATATGTTTCGCGTATAATATAGCCTAATAAACATACATGAGCATAGTGTATGCCCTTTTTACACGTTATCGCCTATTGTACGTAATTTTCTTATTTTTGTGTAGTTTTTATACTTAATAATTTCGCATCTTTCACATTGATGGTTTACAATCAGTTATAATAATAATAATAATAATAATAATAAAAACGATAATGACAATGATGATAATAATAATGTTATTATTGTTATTATTATTATTATTATTATTATTATTATTATTATTATTATTATTATTCTTTTGTTATCATGAATTCATTATAGTCAAGGCCGTGCACCAGAGGGTTTGAGTGTTTAACGTCCCATTTGGAATTAATTGAATGTAACTCATTTAATTGTTTAAAACGCATTAACCATGTCACGAGAGAAAATAATAGAATTCGCGATAAAACGTGATCGTAAAACGTGTCTACAGAACTAGTCTCGTTCACATCTATACAAATTTAAACTCTCTGACTCAATTAGCAGTAATTCGCGAAAAAGTCATTCGCGAAAATCCGGCGTCTATAGTCATAATGAATCTACATTGATTGTTCATCGCAAAATTCTTAGCAGTTTCGATTGTGTGTTACCTCATAGGCAGAGAGACTTTAATGCGTTATATTTGGAACACTATTAAGTGATAAGTTTGAAATAATCATTGCTAAAGTTCAGAGTTGATAATTCCAACTAGGTAAGCTGAAGATGCAATGTCTAGTAAATATTATGATTTATGTCATTGTGGAGTTATGCGGATATGTTTAATAAAGAAAGACCTAAATGCTAATAATAATTGTTAATATTTTAAGTAACTATTGCGACAACCGAAATTATAGATATACCTGTACATATATTTCACAGAGCGGATGTGTCTAATAAAGAAATAATAATAATAATAATAATAATAATAATAATTATTATTATTATTATTATTATTATTATTATTATTATTATTATTATTATTATTATTATTATTATTATTATTATTATTAAGATTACATAGCCTACAATTCCTGGAATAGATCTGAACTTAAATTTTCAGTCTTGATTAAAGAGGCTGTATAGTTCATCTTCATTTATTGAAGAAAACGCTACTGTAAATTTCTGTATATTGTGCTTGCACTAGCAATGTGACGTCGTATTTGCTCTAAGCAGGCCTTGTTTTTAAGATGGCTATTCTGCATGGGACTCAGATTCGGGAGGTCTGTAGTTCGATTCTCGGATCGCCCAACCTGACTAGTTTTTTCGTGGTTTTTCACAGTTACTTAGGTAAATGTCGGGTTGGAATTTTCATTGCCACGATCAATTTCCTTTCCCCTCCTGTGTAAAAAAATAATTTAGATTTCATATCATTCATCTTTAGGGTGACCAGACGTCCTCTTTTGTCCGGACTGTTCTCCTTTAGGCTTTTGTCCGGGGTCCGGACGGATTTTAAAAACATCAAGAAATATCCTCCTTCTCGTAACTTGTATGACTGATATTTTAAAATTATCTGATTTGACGCTTTTTTCAAGTAATTTTCCTGTAGGTGGCAGCATCAACGAAATATACTCTTTACCAACGATTAGGCTATAATTCTCTTTGCTTACAAAGTAATATTAAATTCACATTTTGTGCGGTCCTCTTATGTATTTTGATAGTACAGTAGAACCTCTATTATCCGTGGTAATGAAGGGGATGGACTGAACGGTTAATCGAAAAAATCGGATAATCCGTACCGTGGAAGATTTTGTAATTTCCTCCATGATCTTGTATTTAACTCGCTAGGTAGTGAATCAGAAGTTCAATAATTTAAGTCTGGTTGTCAACAACGGATTTTTAAGGGGCAAGGAAGCCCTTTGTAATGACTGTCTCAGGAAAGATAGGAATAAAGGAGGTCTTATGTTGTAGATTTACGTACTTTTTACACTTTATCTCTGTTTTTTTTTTATTAAATCGCGGAGTTGTAACTCCAATCTCGTATTCCGATGCGAGATGAGCCACAGTTTCTCTTCCTCAAACCATTTAATTATTTCCATTTTTTCAATACTTAGCACAACACGTTTTCTATTAACACCAGTGGAAGACATTTTATATACAAGTTATATTATAGAATGACAATTCGAACAGTAGACAATGCTGTGTAATAACACTCTCTAACAAAACATATGTAGAATCTATAGTATGATGTACAAAACAGTACTTCATATTTCTGAAGAAAAAAAAAAAAAAAAAGAGCGAGAACTAGACAGTTGGATAATTCGCCAATCGGTTAATAGGGTGACGGATAATCGGGGTTCTATTGTAATTTATAGTTCCCTTGGCTTTCATATGTAGTTAACTGTGAAATAATTTTATATTATTAAGTTTTATCATAAGTGTGCCGTAATAAAATGGATATTGACATAATTTTAAGTATAATATAGGCCTAAGCCTGAATCTATATATATATATGTATATATATATACATATATATATATATATATATATATATATATATATATATATATATATATATATATATATATATATATATATATATATATATATATATATATATATATTCTGTCCTCTTTAATAATAATTATAGTTTCCTTGACTTTCATATGTAGCTAACTGTAAAATATTATTATTAAGTTTTACCATAATAATTTTGTAATTTATTAACATACTTTTAAGTATGATATAAGCCAAAATCTGTACTGTAAAAAAATTAAATTATGATTTATTTAACGACGCTAGCAACTGCAGAGGTTATATCAGCGTCGCCGATGTGCCGGAATTTTGTCCCTCAAGAGCTCTTTTACATGCCAGTAAATCTACTGACATGAGCTAGTCGCATTTAAACACACTTACATGCCATCGACCTGGGCCGGGATCGAACCCGCAACCTCGAGTACAGAAGATCAGCGTTATACCGACTACGCTACCCAAGCTGACTGTACTGTAAATATTTTGTAAGAAAATAGCTATTGACGTAATTTATAGTATAATACAGGCCTAAGCCTAAATCTAAGTACATATTCTCTGTCCTCTTTTTTTCGAACAATGTCCTTCTTTTTGAAGCTTTGTGTCCTCTTTTCTATCGATGTGAATCTGGTCACCCTATTCATCTTCTTCATCTCATTCAGTAGTCATATTCAGGTCAAGATGCATATCTTCGTCCGTTTACGGGAGGGGAGATTCCTCTCCGCAAATGTTCCTGGGTTCCCAGACTTCCGCAATATCTTTGCCAGGATTCATTCCTTAAGAGCACTTCCAAGAGCGTTTCGACACCTTGGAAGGGCTGTTGGAATGGATACTGTGCTGTTTGGTTACTTTGGCGGTATGAACTTAGGACGAAGGGAATAGAGGGGGACCCCATTAGGTGAACTAGGTCACATGCGGCCGGTGGCCAGGTACACCTCATCCTCATGAATCCCATAAATTCGGTGTGTACAATAGATTTCATTATGGCCGACGTGCTGAAGTTCGATCCTAAGCCGCCCCTAGCCACTGTTGCCTTACCTAACCTAACCTAAGATGACTTTGGCTGTATTCGGCAGCAATAGTCATGAACCCTCTTTAATACTCACGATGGCGAGCTCGTCGTCGTGCTTCCTGCAGAAGACCATGTGCTCGCCCGCGTAGAAGGACTGCTCGACACGCTGTGTGAGCAGCTTCTCGGACCAGGGCAGCTCCACCAGGTGGGCCGTGAAGCTGCGATTGCGGAACTCGTCGGGCTCGCTGATGACCAGCTTGCCGAACAGCCCGTCCGCACCCCCGGCACCACCGTCCACGGTCTCCACCGTGAAGTCCTTCATCTGCTTCAGCACAGAGATGGCGCGCTGATTCGCTTCCTCGTCCAGGGCTCCAGCCGGCCCCGTTGGGAAGATCGGGGTCGTGCTGGTTGTCGTTGTTGTCGTGGTAGAGCGGGAGACCCGGTTCGAACCTTGTCTGTCACTAGAAAAGAAACACAGTAAGTCAATCATAGTGACTCCCTTACAAAGTACAGGACATCATTTTATTTTTACTATAATTTTTAATATTAACCTGGCTACGTATACCTTTGGATTAACGATTGAGAACCGGAAACATCGTTTTCTATCCACGACTGGAGTTCGATGATACTGGCTTAAAATACAAACAAATCACTTTACTAGGAATAGGAGGGAAGAAAAGTAGTTATTCCATTTACGTATACTAGGAAATATCGCAATTTTGAGTTTGATAATTTACATTAGGTTTTTGTTTAATCAAAGTACAGTACAATATTAACAAGTGTTTCTACTCACGAACTGAGCTATCCATGCGAACGTATTCATTGTATATTATACTGTCTACAGCACATTAGCGTACAATATAGAAAATGAAGTTAAATTGAAAAATAATCATAATACGGATATTTAAACACATTTTTGAAAATGGTGGCCGTTCATTCAGATACAGGCTTCAGTTCTTTTGTGCATATTATCGCACTATAGACTATTGTACCGAATTCCAATTCCCAGTTTCGTACTTCGTATTAGTAACCATGTTGAAATAATTCTGTACCTACTCTATAAAAGAGTACCTTACATACTGTAAATTCAATCTTCACTTTTGCCCGATCCGAAAAGATAAAATTACTGAGACATGTTATCTACTGTTCGTCCAAGTAGTTATGTAGCAGGGTCTTAGAAAGGGGGGAAATCACGTGACAGTTAATTACTTAACGAGGCTCTTTCATTTAAGTTATTTTAAACAGTTGTATAATATTACGTACACGTCCAATTCCTAACAGAAATTAATGTTTTCAGAAAAGAGCTAAGACAGCCCAGCCACTAGCGTTTACAGACGAGCGAGCAGAAGCGAGGGAGGGAAACAGGGATGCGACATAGGCAAACGAACGACAGTACCTGTGCGAAAATATGATTCAATATTGAAAGCTCTTTCGTCACTGGAAAACGCGAACATATTTCTGGAACGTACTATACTCATTCAGTACTGTTTACTAATATGCGGCCTTGGTTCTGTGTGGAGGGCAGTTGGAACTTCATTAGTAGAAGGGCTGGGAGAGGAGTACATTAAAAAACTCAGGTGCAATAAAAATTAAAGTAAAAATAAAATGATGCCCCTGTACAATCTAACTTACCGGACTGACGTAAAAACTGTATAGAATATTTTTTTTGCTCCTTTCTTTAAATTTTTAATTTCATTTCTCTCTTCCTTTCGTTTTAGAGTTGCCCTGGGTGGCGCAGTAAGTAAAGTGCTGGTCTTCTGTACGCGAGGTTGCGAATTCGAACCCGGCAGAGGTCGATGGTATTTAAGTGTGTTTGAATGCGATAGGCTTATGTCAATACATCTACTGGCATGTAAAAGAACTCCTGAGGGACAAAATTCCGGCACACTGGCGACGCTGATATAACCTCGGCAGTTGCGAGCGTGTTAAATAAAACATAATTTTAAATTTCGTTTTATATTCTTTCTTTTTCTTTTCTTCGTAAGTCTCATCTTTTTAGCCACGGGAGAACAAATACAACATAGTCTACCATGTCTTTTGTAGCAAATGAAACAAAATTAATTCTAGAAGAGGTTTATGCGCGAAATAATAATAATAATAATAATAATAATAATAATAATAATAATAATAATATTAATATTAATAAATATAATAATAATAATATTAATATTAATAAATATAATAATAATAATATTAATAAATATAATAATAATAATATTAATAAATATAATAATAATAATATTAATAAATATAATAATAATAATATTAATAAATATAATAATAATAATAATATTAATAAATATAATAATAATAATAATATTAATAAATATAATAATAATAATATTAATAAATATAATAATATTAATAATAATGATAAATATAATAATATTAATATTAATAATAATTAATATAATAATATTGATATTAATAATAATATAATATTAATAATATAATATTAATATTAATAATAAATATTATTATTATTATTATTATTATTATTATTATTATTATTATTAAACATCACTGAAAACGTCATTAAACAACTAACTAAAACATGTAAAGAAAAACACATACAGAAAATAAATCTTTACGAATATTTATTTCGTCGTTGATTTTACGAAACCTCATATGTGACAGTTCAGAGCATAATTTTTCAAGAGGAAGAAACAATTAATTAAACATCAATAGGCCTACAGTAATCCTATATTAACGAACGTTTTCTACCGAATTATATAATATTCTTATGTGGGTCTATTGATATTTAATTACTTTGTAATTCCTACCGAAAAAATATGCTGTGTACTGCCACATACAGTATGTACGTAGGTTTAATAAATCAACTAGGATTTGGAACGCTGGTTGACATGGTCACTGTGTACAGTACATGGGAATGATGAATAGCAACCTCTCTTACACTTCCGTAATGCAAAGAAATCTAACTATAGGGGGCTTGGTGTTTACTACTCTCAAGCAAGGTCAATTTCTGAAATCAGCAAATTAGCTTTAAAAAATGTCTGGACTATCAAATGGAGACTAGTATTTAGATCTGAGTTCAAGTCTTGGTTATGAAGTAAATAATTATATTATATAAAAATGTATAATACTTTCTTATTCTCTATCTTATTAGAAACGGAAAAGTTAATTAGGGTATTTCTCGTAGAACAGACCTGAAACAAGTCAGACATCTTGGAATGATGGTCACACACGCCCTCTGCAACAGATCCAGCCAAAATAACTGGTAGTACGTGATTGCGTGCCTCATAAACTGTACATTCTCAGTCGGCATATTATCCCTTCATTTAAAACCCAACGGAATAACACGAGCCCCTACGGCCTACACTATTATGTTTGTCTGTCTGTCTGTTTAGACACCATAGACGACTATTGATAATTTGTAAAAGCAGCAGAATATAACAAATAGAATTCATATTTAACATAAAGTAATTTATAACTTCGTCTCAAATGTAGGCTATCAACAAACTCTCAACTTATTTAATTATCGTATTTAAATTTTCTGCAATTTCTGTTCAGTAATCTTTATATGAAACGAGTCAAAGCCAGAATAGGTGAAAAAATGTCAGAAGAAAGTGAAATAGGGAAAGGAATACGATAAGGATGTCCTTCATCACATACCCTGTTCAACATCTACTTGGAGGATTTAGTGAAGAACTGTTTTCAGAACATGGGAAGGGTGATAGTAGGAGAAAGAAGAATGAAATGCGCAAGATTTGCTGATATGGCGTTGTTAGCAGAAGAGGAGACGATACTAAAGGATATGCTATTGAAAGTAAATGATAGCTGTGAGCAGTATGGAATGAAGATAAATGCTAACAAGACGAATACCATGATTATTGAAACAAAAATTAAGAAGGTAAACGTGTGAATTCGAAACGAGGCAGTAGAGCAAGTGGACAGCTTCAAATACTTGGGGTGTACTGTACTATAAGCAGTAACATGAGCTGCTTCCAGGAAGTCGAAAGGAGGATAGCAATGGCAAAGGAAGCTTTTAATAGAAAAAGGAGCATTTTTTGCGGACCTCTCGAAAAAAATAACTAAGGAAGAGACTAGTGGAGTGCTTTGTGTGGAGTGTGGTACTGTATGGGGCAGAAACATGGACATTACGACGAAGTGAAGAGAAGCGACTGGAAGCATTTGAAATGTGGATATGGAGAAGGGGAAACGTATGATATGGACAGACAGAATAAGAAATGAAGCTGTGTTGGAGAGAGCGGGTGAAGAAAGAATTATGCTGAAACTGATCAGGAAGAGAAAGACGAATTGGTTGGGTCACTGGTTGAGAAGAAACTGCCTACTGAAGGATGCACTGGAAGGAATAGTGAACGGAAAAAGGAAGTTCTGGGCAGAAGAAGATATCGGACGATAGAAGACATTAATATAATGGACTATATTCGGAGACTAAGACGAAGGCAGACAATAAGAAAGATTTGTGTGTGCTGGGTTTGCAGTGAAAGCCCTGCCATTATGCAGAAAACTGTGAATGAATCTTTACGTGAAAATGAAAGCATCGGTATTTTCTGGAAAATAAAAATCCTTCCTATGTTAGTTCTGTCTGTATTGAAGTAGGTTTACTTATAGTTAGCGCCCGTGATAATTATGATCTGGAAAAGAAAACTAATTGTGGAAGTAGTTCTGTTTTAGTTCGTATATCAATATAATCATCATCGTCATTTCTAGCCATTTCTTTAGAGGTACTTCCAATGTACTATTCGCAATATATGTACTAGTGTCCTGCAGTACTCGAACATGATAGAGACACCAAGACATTATAAGTTTCGTCTTATTTCATATGAAAAACTAATCATGAGATCTGTGCTAAAATTCTTAAGCAGTTAAAACATTAAGGTGTGATAGTGGAGGACAGCGAATATTTTTATACAAACATTACAGACAGGGCGAATATCTAACTTCGCCATACTAAATAAGCTTCAACGGAACATAGTAATGCATATTCTAATATCTACAGCAGAAGAAATTTAATTTTGAAATAGCTTTCATTCTTTAATGTATTTCTTTCAAATAATTTCGTAATTTTGAATGTAGTAAAGTATGGCTTCCATTTTCAATTGTACTGTAACACTATTACATCATTGGCTCTATAGTATTCACTCATTATTATTATTATTATTATTATTATTATTATTATTAATATTTACAAGTTTGCTCTAGAGTATGCCATTAGGAAAGTTCAGGATAACAGAGAGGGTTTGGAATTGAACGGGTTAAATCAGCTGCTTGTCTATGCGGATGACGTGAATATGTTAGGAGAAATCCACAGACGATTAGGGAAAACGCGGGAATTTTACTGGAAGCAAGTAAAGAGATAGGTATGGAAGCAAATCCCGAAAAGACAAAGTATATGATTATGTCTCGTGACCAGAATTTTGTACGAAATGGAAATATAAGAATTGGAAATTTATCTTTTGAAGAGGTGGAGAAGTTCAAATATCTTGGAGCAACAGTAACAAATATAAATGATACTCGGGAGGAAATTAAACACAGAATAAATATGGGAAATGCCTGTTATTATTCGGTTGAAAAGCTTTTATCATCCAGTCTGCTGTCAAAAAATCTGAAAGTTAGAATTTATAAAACAGTTATATTACCGGTTGTTCTGTATGGTTGTGAAACTTGGACTCTCACTTTGAGAGAGGAACATAGATTAAGGATGTTTGAGAATAAGGTGCTTAGGAAAATATTTGGGGCTAAGTGGGATGAAGTTACAGGAGAATGGAGAAAGTTACGCAACACAGAACTGCACGCATTGTATTCTTCACCTGACGTAATTAGGAACATTAAATCCAGACGTTTGAGATGGGCAGGGCATGTAGCACGTATGGGCGAATCGAGAAATGCATATAGAGTGTTAGTTGGGAGGCCAGAGGGAAAAAGACCTTTAGGGAGGCCGAGACGTAGATGGGAAGATGATATTAAAATGGATTTGAGGGAGGTGGGATATGATGACAGAGAATGGATTAATCTTGCTCAGGATAGGGACCGATGGCGGGCTTATGTGAGGGCGACAATGAACCTCCGGGTTCCTTAAAAGCCAGTAAGTAAGTATTATTTACAAGTATGAGTTCAACTGAACTCTGCGGTAGCTGAATGGTCAGACCTTCAGACTGTCACACAGGCAGCCCGGGTTCGATTCCCGGTCAGGTCTGGAAAAAATCCATAGTGACACTTGTGGCGGACAAGGTCGCAGTTGGGGTTTTTCCCGGGGTTCTTCCGTTTTTCCCCAAATTAGGCATCTACAGTATTCCGTCACCATTTCTCCATTTCATTATAATTTCGTAGCGTTCCCCGAACGCCGGCCGGCAACGCATCGAGGGGGCTGGCCTATGGACGAGTGGGGTTGCCTGCTCGAAACTTGGACCAGAGAACCTTAGAGTGGTCGGCCGGTGTGTTTGGGAATGCGTCACCAGAGGGCTAGCGCAATAGACCTGAACAAGGTCGCAGTGCTGGGCCATAGTGCTCCCCTCCGTTAAATTCAATTCAATTCAAAATGGGTTCAACTATTGGTTGATTTATACAAATCAAGATACTCGTATATCAAAGATTCTAAGAATTGTAGATTTATTTATCTTCGTAAGATTCTTTCCGTACATAAAGAAACACTTTCTTTTTTTAGAGATGATGTTACAGTATTTGCTTTTCGCTAAGTGTGTATTTCACAACTGTAATTTTAACCAACATGATACTTCTTCCCCTTAATTATATCTGTAGTGTTCGGGTAAAGGAGCATAAGTAATTTTTTTTGTGCAGATGAACACACAAGGTAAATTATAGGCCTACAAGTGTGTTGTGCAAAAATAAAAACAATACTAGCAATTGATGTGTTTTATTTGTGTAGCATATTATTTGCAATAAGAGTTCCAAGTTTAATTTTCATTTAACTCCAAACTGATTTTTATGACTTATCTCACTTTACCGAAACAACACAGAATGATATATATATTTGATGTTACTATTTAGATTCTGTGTATGATGATTGTTGCATAACACCCAGTATAATAAGCATTTTTCCTACTTATTAATTGTATTATGTATAGAGATGGGAAAAGTTATTTTCTCGTAACAGTTCCAACTGTTCCAGTTCCATGAAAATACTAGGTTCCAAATAACAGTTCCAAAATAACAGTACCACCATATAATATAGCCTACGCCGAAGTTCGCTCCACAGCACCGGATCGAATCCCTCCTCCATTGTTTTTCCCTTTGTGGCCTGACTCCATGTTGTTACCATAACAGATAAATTCTGTAGGATCAGAAATTAATTTTTACATTATATATATATATATATATATATATAATTTGATGTGGAAACTGTACCAAAATAAAACACACCAGGAATGAACGAAACTCCTCCAGAGTCAAGTCTCTAATTCAGTTCTGTCATTCTGTGAAGCGTGTGACACAATTTATTTATGTTAAAACCCTTTAGTCAAAGTAGTTTATGCAAACATTTGGGTAAAAAAGGCAATAGTATAAGT
Organism: Periplaneta americana; assembly: GCF_040183065.1. Classification (NCBI taxonomy): domain Eukaryota; kingdom Metazoa; phylum Arthropoda; class Insecta; order Blattodea; family Blattidae; genus Periplaneta; species Periplaneta americana. The sequence continues at coordinate 157,704,017 of NC_091121.1, forward strand.
CGAGGGCCATGAGAAAGTCCAGAAGTCATACTGACAGTATTGACACCACGAAACCAGTTACGTTATATTTATGCACGACGCCAGTTCAGGATTAAAAGTTGGTATTGATTTTGTCCCTGAAAATTGTTAAAAGTAGCCAGATCTGATAACACTGCAGCAACGGTTGTCATAATGTAGTTCCATACACGGCCGACTTGATGCTAGCTTCGCTTCATCTTTGAAAGCGAATGGAGCATCAAGTCGGCCGTGTTCCATAACATCGAGTAATATTGTAAAATGTAACAGCAAGGATTTTGTATAACAGGTACAGTACTACTAGTATGTAATGTAACAGTGATGTTTTGGAACAGGCCGTTACGTTATTTTATAGTCATAACTCATAATGTAGTTCCATAACGTCGAGTATTTTTTGTAACAGGAGTATTTAATGTAACAGTGGAAGAGCCACGTACTACTAGTACGTAATGTAACAGTGGTATTTAGGAATATGTACGAACGCTAAATGATCACATACTTCCCTGCATGTCATGTGATGCAGTACGATGTCATAATGAGTCGAGATGTGAATTCCTGGAAATGAAATCTTTTCTAATGCTAAATTGAATTCGTAGATCAGGTTTGCTCGAAGCAGGAAATGTAATGTAATTTTAAATCATTTGTAAATTGGTCACAAAATCGAAATGGATCACAGCGGTAAATAAAACCTAACCTATTCTTCCTCTTCTGCTTAGCTGAAGGTCACAGTAGTGTTCAAATCCTCCAAAAATGCGTAAATAAAAGCTATAATCATTTCGGCCGTGCTAAAATTCATATTAATAATGTACCGTCATGAAGAATAATAATCTAATTGTAATGAAATATGAAAATTTACCGTTGTACTTTTTTTTTTAACAAAAGAACTTCAATAATACAGTCATGTTTCAACAGATTTTAGTTTAATTTCAAGAATTGGTAATGAAACTAAAACTGTAAAATAGTTGGAAATAAAACATAACCTATATATTTTCATCTCCCTTGATAAAATTCACAATGTAGTTACTATAATGCAGGCATTATGTTATTTGATAGAATCCTATACTTCATTAACATCAGTTCCAAGATAATGTGTACATTTTTAAAGACTATCTTCGTATTTTTACTATTTATATTTTACTTTAATTTCCAACATTCATTTCAGTACGACGAAAGGATTCCCAATTCTGCTTTCAAACAGTGGCGCCAACTTATATGGGCTCGTGGAATCCGAACCCATCCAATAATTTATCGTGTTGTGAGATTTATTTAACTTAAGGCTCGTCAAATGTTTGAGCCCACCCACTGTTTTTCAAAAGTTGGCGTCACTGCTTTCAATAGTACCAAACATGTTCCGTTCTGTGGAACAGGCGTTGTCATAATGTAGTTCCAAAGTGAAAAGTGTATTTGTAACCGCAAGTATTTCGTACTTGCTCAGAGCAACACTGTTACTTTGGAACATAGTGTTCCAAGGTGCTGTTACTTTTTGGAACAGTTCCAAGCAAGGAACGGTTCCAACATAACTGTTACTTTATTTTCTCCCCACCTCTAGTTCGTTGCCGTTCTTGCAAAAAATGCACAGACTCTGTTTATTATAAAATTAAAATTGGATGAACAAGAAACTTAACATTCTTTCTGTGTAAAATTGAGGTTTTTCTGTTACCGGATCCACATAATTCCTTCTCATTCAGATAACGGATAAGGAGAATTAGGATCGCATCTACTATAGTAGATCTACGTGAGATCGGCACAAAAGAGCAGATGTCACGTCGCTTACTTGTTATCCGAAAGCGGCAGCTTGAGAAACATCCGCTCCACTGTGTCCATGTCCACGTCGTAGAACTGCCTGACGCCGAACGTCTCGAAGAAGTACTTGACGGGCGTCATGCTGTAGCAGGCGGCCAGCGGGGTGCGCGGGTAGTACAGCACGAAGGCCAGGCACATCTCCTGCTTCGTCGAATACCCACCCTGCGAACACGAGGTCTCTGTTACGTTGCATGCTTCCTAACATAAATTACATTTAACAATCCCTTAAATGACAGGGACTATTAACCGTTGTTATGATGGTTTAATTTTAGTATAAAAATATTGGTCTCAGAAGATTAAAGGGTTAGGTACAGCTTACAGCAGTAAAATTTTGGAAATATTCAACATTTTTTCCTCCATTACTGTATCTTGTACAGTAATGAAAATTAGTATCTGTAAAACACTGTTCTTCTACTATACGATTAAAATATTTTTACGATTAAAAAAATTATAATTTCGAGGGAAAAATTGATTCGGGGCCGGGTATCGAACCCGGGACCTTGGTTAAACGTACCAACGCTCCCCAAACTGAGCTACCCGGGATCTCTATCAGACCCGATTCAATTTTTTCGATCTATATCCACAGACCTCAAAGTGGGCTGACAACCGTCAAGCAACAAACATTGAGTGCACACTAACTCTGTGTGACTTAAATTGTGGTTTTCTGTTAACGCACAGTGACGCGTGTTATGCAAATAAAGCTTTTAGGTATATCTCCCTGTAAAGTTGATTTGAATAATTTCGAGGGAAAAATTGTTCCGGGTTTTATACCCGGCCCATGGAACAATTTTTTCTCGAAATTATTGAATAAACTTTACAGGGAGTTATACCTGAAAACTTGATTTGCTTAAAAAATTATATATTTTTTCAAAATTCAAAATACTGGCAGTTCACTTTGCAGTGATAAAGCGTTTCCCTCATAACTAAAAAACTATCTAACATTCTGTGATGAAATTTTTTGTATTTATGCATGTCATAACTACAATATGATGCAAAATTACTTCTCTACCTTCGATAGATTGTCTGATAAAAATAAATTAATTTAAAAAATGATCAAATATCAATATTTTCTTCTAACACAAAATAAAAAAAAAAATATATTTTTAAGGAATGTAGTTGAAAGAGCATGATATTGTAGACCTGAGTTTCAGCAATAAAATAAATGAGAGAGAACATGAAAAAGTTTACAAGTTTGAGTTACATGAGGGAAATGCTTCATCACTACACAGTGAACTGTGAACACAGTTTTGAATTAAAAAAAGAATATATATATATATATATATATATATATATATATATATATATAAATAAATTTTTTTAAATCGTAAAAATACATTTTTTTTCATATAGCAGGACAAAAAAAAAATAAAGTAAAATATTTTTAAGATTTAAAAAAACATTATATATATATATATATATTTTTTTTTTCATGTAGCAGGACAGTTAATCCTGAAAAGACAAAGTATATGATTATGTCTCGTGAGGGAATATTGTGCGAAATGGCAATATAAAAATTGGAAATTTATCTTTCGAAGAGGTGGAGAAGTTCATATATCTTAGAGCAACAGTAACAAATATAAATGATACTCGGGAGGAAATTAAACACAGAATAAATATGGGAAATGCCTGTTATTATTCGGTTGAGAAGCTTTTATCATCCAGTCTGCTGTCAAAAAATCTGAAAGTTAGAATTTATAAAACAATTATATTACCGGTTGTTCTTTATGGCTGTGAAACTTGGACTCTCACGTTGAGAGAGGAACATAGGTTAAGGGTGTTTGAGAATAAGGTTCTCAGGAAAATATTTGGGGTTAAGAGGGATGAAGTTACAGGAGGTAGAGAAAGTTACACAACACAGAACTGCATGCATTGTGTTCTTCACCTGATATAATTAGGAACATTAAATCCAGACGTTTGAGATGGGCAGGGCATGTAGCACGTATGGGCGAATCCAGAAATGCATATAGAGTGTTAGTTGGAAGGCCGGAGGGAAAAAGACCTTTTGGGAGGCTAAGATATAGATGGGAAGATAATATTGAAATGGATTTGAGGGAGGTGGGATATGATGATAGAAACTGGATTAATCTTGCTCAGGATAGGGCTCAACGGCGGGCTTATGTGAGAGCGGCAATGAACCTTCGGGTTCCTTAAAAGCCGGTAAGTAAGTAATTAATTATGTCAGGTGAAGAATACGATGCGTGCAGTTCTGCGTTGTGTAACTTTCTCCATTCTCCTGTAACTTTATCCCTCTTAGCTCCAATATTTTCCTAAGCACCCTATTCACGAACACCCTTAACCTATGTTCCTCTTTCAAAGTGAGAGTTTCACAACCATACAGAACAACTGGTAATATAACTGTTTTATAAATTATAACTTTCAGCTTTCTTTGAAAGCAAACTAGATGACAAAAGCTTCTCAACTGAATAATAGCAGGCATTCTTCATGTTTATTCTACGTTTAATTTCTTCTCGAGTGTTATTTAATATTGCCATTTCGTAATTAAACGAAAACAGGAAATAAAGATAGCAGAAAGAAATACTAAGTACAAAAGTAAAGGAATTTATTAAAGTTACTTCCTTAGGCCTACTTACTTACTGGCTTTTAAAGAACCCGGAGGTTCATTGCCGCCTTCACATAAGCCCGCCATCGGTCCCTATCCTGAGCTAGATTAATCCAGTCTCTATCATCATATCCCACCTTCCTCAAATCCATTTTAATATTATCTTCCCATCTACGTCTCGGCCTCCCTAAAGGTCTTTTTCCCTCCGGCCTCCCAACTAACACTCTATAATGCATTTCTGGGTTCGCCCATTACTACTACATGCCCTGTCCATCTCAAACGTCTGGATTTTGAGTTCCTAATTATGTCAGGTGAAGAATACAATGCGTGCAGTTGTGTTGTGTAACTTTCTCCATTCTCCTGTAACTTCATCCCTCTTAGACCAAATATTTCCCTAAGAACCTCATTCTGAAACACCCTTAACCTATGTTCTCTCAAAGTGAGAGTCCAAGTTTCACAACCATAAAGAACAACCAGTAATATAACTGTTTAATAAATTCTAACTATCAGATTTTTTGGTAGGAGACTGGATGTTAAAAGCTTCTCAATCGAATAATAACACGCATTTCCCATATTAATCTGTGTTTAATTTCCTCCCGAATATCATTTATATTTGTTAGTGTTGCTCCAAAATATTTGAACTTCTCCACCTCTTCAAAAGATAAATTTCCAATTTTTATATTTCCATTTCGTACAATATTCTGGTCACGAGACATAATCATATACTTTGTCTTTTCGGGATGTACTTCCAAACCTATCTCTTTACTTGCTTCAAGTAAAATTCCCGTATTTTCCCTAATCATTTGTGGATTTTCTCCTAACATATTCACGTCATCCGCATAGACAAGCAGCTGATGTAACGCGTTCAATTCCAAACTCTCTCTGTTATCCTGAACTTTCCTAATGGCATAATCTAGAGGAAAGTTAAAAAGTAAAGGTGATAAGAAATAAAAATAGCAGAAAGAAATAGGGAGTAAAGGAATTTATTAAAGTTATACGAAAAATAATTTAACTTTCATGTAAAGAGAAGAAAAAATGAAGAAGAAAATGTGAATCAACGTATAGCAAGGACAGAATGGAGGAAAAATAGAAAGGAAACAAGAGAGAGAGAAATAGAGAGAAAGTGAAAGCAATAAGATGTAACTTCACGCTTTTGAGAGTACAAATGCCCGTTTGAAATGGGAAGCTCGCAACAGCATCGCCACTCACGAAGGTGGGCTCGGTCCTGTTGGGCGTCTGGTACACGCACTCAGTGACCAGCTCGTCGCCCGGCAGCACGGCCACCTCCTTGGGCAGCACTCTGGCCTGCTGGTAGTTGAAGTCGTAGTGGTCGTCCTCGGCCACACGCGGCAACTCGCGGCCGTTGCGGATGTGTCGCAGACGCAGCTTCTTGCCCGCCAGGTGCGAGTGCAGCACCACCGACACCAGCTTGATGCCCGTCTTCGGGAACATCTGCAACCAGCGCAGTGACGGGAGTCTATTACTGCATTTCTATTTATTAGTCTGTCTATTGCCAAATGAAGATATTCCATAATACCAGGGAGGATCGAAAAGTAATGCACAACAACTTTTTGTGGCAACGTATTTAATAGTTAAGCAAAACGAAATAATGCAGAAAAAAGCTACAGGCATGAATAAATATATAATAGGATGCGAAACTGCGGTCAGCACCATCTGGCGGCGGGGAGCCGAAGTAAGATGATCAGCGCCCAACGTCGTAGGTGGTGAACATTAGAACTACGTGTTGGGTACATTACCCAGAGTTCTCTATTTATCTGTTCGAGATATTGCTCGAAGAGACAAAATGGCAGACAGAAACTTGCTAATAAGTGAACATAAAGTGGTACTACATGTGTGTAAGCAGTGTATGTTAAACAGTGATGTTTATGGACGTTGTAAAAATAGTGTTGTTGAATGTATTGTAAAGTAATTGTAATATAATAAATTGAACTATCTAACTAGTTTTTGCAAACTTTTCCATTGCGCTGTACAATAAATACCCAAAGAATACAATCCCAATTATCTAACCTTTTGCTTTATTTTTTTGCCTCTGGTTATATTTTAATTGGGTAGTGTAAAATAGATAGTCTCTTTTATCTTCCTGTTGGCTCCGGTAAGAATTTTTAGTAGAAGATGCTGTGAGGAATAAAAATGTAAATGTTTTATTTTAAATTTGGTTAGTTTTGAATATCGATGAGGGTGGGAGGGAATACTTTCTGCACAGTTTAACATTTTCGTCACCAGGTGCGCTGCTAAATGCATGGAGTAATTAGTTACTCTTTTCGCTACTTGGTGCGCTGCTAGATGTAATAACGCCCCTCCTCCCAACAGGTGGCAGCAAGATCAATTTCTACAACAGCGCCTCTAGTATGTGTTACGGGAAACTCAGTAAGTTTCGCATCCTATTATATATTCATCCATGCTACAGGTTTTACCTATTTTCAACACAGGAACCAAGTCTCTCGACACATTTCCCCCATCGTGACACCATGTTAAGTACACCTCGTTCATAAAACTTTGTTTTCTGAGCGTATAACCACCTGCGCACGACTGATTTCACTTCTTTATCCGAACCGAAATTTAGCCTCCTAGAATTTTTTTTCACTGGTCCGAAGAGGTGAAACTCGGTGCGAGGTCTGGGCTGTAGGATGAGTGACTGCCGTCTCAATGAGCGTATTCCGAATCTCAGCGCTGAGCAATCTGATGGCATCACGGTGTTCCGAATTTCACCGATGGCGACACTGATGCTCCACCAGTGTCGCACCAGTGCCATCAGCTTGCAGAGGTGGTGGCAGTCTCCATCAGCCGCCATCAGTGAATCTGATTGGCTCTTGTATAAGGCGGGAATTAGCAGACGAATGCCATCGTGCACTGTTGTGTCATGGCGGTGTGTTCTGCTTTGGTTCTGCTGTATTGTTTGTAATGAGCACAACGTAAAAACAATATGTTAATGGCTTATGAGCGAACGTGTCAACGGACCAGTTATTACTATCGGTTCAGAAAAATAAATTGTTTATGCTCTATTTTCTTTGAACGAGATGGCAGTACGGAAATTTCGCAAAATTTTGCTAGCGTAGCACAGACAACAACTTGTACAGTCGCCATGACAGCCATCGATCCTTCCAGCAGTTTTGTTCCTATTTCGCTGCAGCGTGACGTCATTGTTATCCAACGGTCCAGTGAGACTCGGAATACGCTGAATTTCTCTGACATTCGATGGAGTTGCAGCAGTCACTGGTCGGCCGGAACTTGCTTCGTCGGTAAGATTTACTCGACCCTCTTCGAAGATGTTGCTACGGTCCAGACAATCAGCACCATACACCTTTAAATTTCCCTGTGGATTTCACTCGGACGTTTTTGTTTTGCTTAGAAAAATGGACTACACCTCGCTGCTCTTCACAAGTAGACGATGCTAGTACACGTTCAATCTTTACTCGATAGTTACCGCTCGTTCCGCCAGGGTGAAACCTAATTGAGCCATTGCTGTCTGTAGTGCAAGATTCAAACTATCTGCCAACTTTGAACATCCTAGCCAAAATAGTATTTTAAAGAAATTGTTGTGCGTTACTTTCCGATAGTCCCTAGTAAAATCGTCATGGCACTATCTGTTTACTTAGGAATTTATGAATGGCATTGAACTGTTATGAATACAAGTAAAATTGTGACGACTTTTGGGTACAATTCGTAACCATATTTTGTTACAGATTTTTAATCCAATATGATGGATGTCGAAATTTCTGTATAGTGTATAATGCTAAATGTGACGCACCGTTATCCGAACTGCTAGAACGCCGTCTTTCCACGCTAGTGACCCGGGTTCGATTTCCGGCGTGTTCGTGCGAAATTTGTAGTGGATGAAGATGGTGTTAGGTTGTAGGTGTTTGTACCTAGGTTTGGTACTGTAGATCTTGCAATTTCCAAGACAGTGAAGAGGATCTGAGACCATAGCTTGACCGCCAAGGTCACCAGATCTAACACATGTACTTTTCATTATGGAGATTCGTATTGATATGCTGAGGAATATTTGGATAAAGGTTGACAACAGGCTTGGCATCTGCCGTGCTGAAGATTAAAATCGCAAAGCTTAATGTATCAGAAAATGTTGTTTCAATTAACTACGTTTTAAATTTGAGTTATGAATTTTAATTTTACAGTTTGTTATTATACAGAGTGTTTAAAAAATACGGGGCATAATTTCAGGTATGTATTTCCCACATGTAGACAATCAAAATAGTTCATTACAACTTGTGTCCGGAAATGCTTCATTTCCGGGTTATGGCCTTCACAACATTGAAATTCACCGGAACGTTTTTCTTTCCGCAGGTCGTTGTCATTACAGAAGATATTCAAAATGTCCACCTCCTGTTTGAATACAGACCTCACATCGATGTCTCATTGACCTGCGAACACGATCCCAAACTCCAGGAGTATTGCGTATGTCCTCAGAACATGCCACAATTCGATTCCGAAGGGATTCCAAATCAGGCACCGGAGACGAATAAACCAATGATTTTAAATGGCCCCACAAGTAGAAATTGCTAGCACATCTGGCCGCGAAACCAGGTGGCCCGGGTTCGATTCCCGGTTGGGGAAAGTTGCCTGGTTGAGGTTTTTTCCGGGGTTTTCCCTCAACCAAATATGAGCAAATGCTGGGTACTTTCGGTGCTGGACCCCGGACTCATTTCACCGGCATTATCACCTTCATCTCATTCAGACGCTAAATAACCTAAGCTGTTGATAAAGCGTCGTAAAATAACCTAGTAAAAAAAAGTAGAAATCGAGAGGGTTCAGATCAGGTGAGCGTGGAGGCCAAGCAATTGGGCCACCTCTACCTATCCATCGATCAGGAAACCTTCGATCCAAGTACCGGCGAGCCGTACGACTGAAGTGTGCAGGAGCGCCATCATGCAAGAAGTGAATGTGTTGACGATTGATCAGTGGAGTGTCTTCTAAAACATGAGGTATGGTGTTTTCCAGGAAGTTTGTGTACACCTGCCCCGTAAGTCTGTTTACAAATACATGGGGTCCAACTAATCGATCACCAATGATACCTGCCTCATGTTGAGGGAGAACCGCACTTGGTGATGAGATGGAACAGTTGCACGTGGGTTTTTATACGCCCATACATGCTGATTGTGGAAATTTGTTATGCCATCTCGTGTGAACTGTGCTTCATCTGTAAATAATACTAAGGCAGGAAAGTTCGGATTTACACCATACTGCTGCAAGAACCACTGACAGAACCTAACTCGTGCAGGGTAATCTGCTGGTGACAGGGTCTGTACACGTTGCAAATGATAAGGATACAATTGATACTCTTTCAACAGTCTCCAGACAGTGGTATGAGGAACATTGACTTGCAACGCTACCCTTCGTGTGCTGATAGAAGGAGTCATGTTCACAGCCTCCAGAATCTCCTCCTGTACTTCTGGAGTTGTACATCTTGGTCGTCCCCTTCCCAAAGCAGGAGAGTTAAATTTTCCATACTCGCACAGACGGTAATGGAGACGTACAAATGTCTTCCGATCTGGACATTGTCGCTGTGGGTACCTCTCCTGGTACAAACGACGAGCCAGCGCAGCATTGCCGTCCGCCTTACCGTACATGAAGTGTATCTCTGCCAGCTCTTGATTTGAATACATGTCGCACAGTCTAACGCCTACACAACACTGAATGTAACCTTCGCCTCGGAATGAACTGTCAGAGTGCCCTCTTAATGTCTCCTTTGACGGCAACGACCTGCGGAAAGAAAAACGTTCCGGTGAATTTCAATGTTGTGAAGGCCATAACTCGGAAATGAAGCATTTCCGGACACATGTTGTAATGAACTATTTTGATTGTCTACATGTGGGAAATACATACCTGAAATTATGCCCCGTATTTTTTAAACATCCTGTATAGTCAGTTCTCAATCTCCATGATAACCATTGTTACATTAATTGCAAGATCTGCACTACCAAACCAAGATACATTTATTTATCTTTGACGTATGTGTTTTAAGTTACAGCCATTTCTTTTATTGGTGTTTTAAGCGGAAAACTGTGTTATTTTGTTAATTTTTGTTACATTTGTAATGTGTGTGACAGGCTGCGGTACGAGCAAGACATACATATAGACTGTGAACTTCATTACCCCTACCAAGAATAAAGAAATTTGACTCAATGCAAATTATTTCATACATCTCTTTTCACGTTTTTGATTAGATTTTAATTACATAAAATGACCATTCAAATTCTTTCAGTAATATTGTGAATTATATAGCAACAATAGCAGTAAACAGTTTGCATTGAAGGGTTGTCTAACTTGTTTCCACTACTCCATGGGAGTCTACTTTTATCAATGTTACCAGTGTTACATACGTCGTTTAGTTGACTCACCTGGTTAGTGCATTGCGAGCTGCAGTATCCGGCGGTGCGGTACTCAGGCTGGTGGGGCGGCACGATGTGCAGAGGTGTGATAGTGATGCCGTTCACCAGGATGCCGCCGTCGTACTGGCGCAGATTCTCCGTGTAGTGGATCCTCACGCCTGAGCTGTCCCGCACTGCAGTAAATACAGCCCATTAAAACAATGACCTTGTAGATGTTCATATTGATTATATGACTAAAAATATTTTCTTTGTATTTCAATTAATATTGAAAGCAATGGCATATGCTGTACCTGGAGTTTGGGTGTTCTGTTCAAAATATATAGTTGGTCTATCTCGCACAATTATTATGGGCCTAAGTGAAATATCGGGTCAACATTAACTGCCATTTTTAATATATAATTTAGTATTATTTATATTTAATAACTATGGGGCGGATGTTGATGATCTAAAAATCTACTTAAAATGATCATTAAAATGCCCTTAAACTAATGGAAAAATGACATAAAATTAAAAAAAAAAATATTTAAATATTATTCACCGTACTCGCACCACAACTTCTTAAAAATTAATCACCTTGTTTCAATGACTGCCCTGCAAATGCCGGAGAAAGGATGCAACCACAAATAAATTATTCAAAATTGCATTATCTATGATCAAACAATAAGCATGGTCAGCAAAATAACCTGTTTGAAGTTCCACAACCCGCTAACTATTGTACATTTTCATATTGTGAAATAGAAAAATGTCTAGTGTATTGTTCGCTTTTTGTTTTATATTGTTGCGCTAAATTCGGAAGTGGCGGTGTAGGCGTACCCTTATTCACTATATGTAATTTCTCTCCTAGTGGGCGAGAAGAGAATGGCTTTTGCAAAAGATCTTTTACAGTGTACATTTCCAAGTGGTATTATCATTAAATAAGTAATTTAAAATTTTCACTTGCGCTGGCACACACTATGAAGCCTAGTAAAACCTAAAGACAGTAAATTCACTCACACAAACAGTAAACACACACGTCAAACACAATATTTTGTAACGCTACAACTGACAAGTGGGCCTGCCTGTATACAGGACGACCTGCGAGCTTGAGAGAAGCGAGTATCCCCACCATGCCACCTTGCGCGCGCAGAGAATTATAGCAGTCTCTCAACAGGGGATGTTCTTTTGTACGGACAGGACAACCAGACCAGACCTCATCCCACTTCGTCAGGCAGAGCGTACGTTATAAAACGAAAGCCGTTCTGGGGATGGTGTGCACATTCAACCAGCAGACATTTAAAATATTTAAATGGTAATAAATTAAAATTAGTCTTGAACTATATACGTCAACTTCCAATGAGATTACCACGCAATTAAATTGTGATAAATTAAAATTATTGATGCATTATATAAAACAACTTAAAATAAAAAAGGAGATTGCCGAATTTACAGGGTGTCCAGCGCACACCTTGAACACCCGCAATATACGCACCTGATTGAAAGGATTACACAAATTTGTCTTGGAAACAATACATATATACAATTTAAACTACACTGTTACGGGGAGGAATCAATAGCCACGAGAGATTGACAAGGAAAACCATAGGACTTCTATTGAGGATCTCTATTGAGGATCTGTATACACTGTTACGGGGAGGAATCAATAGCCACGAGAGATTGACAAGGAAAACCATAGGACTTCTATTGAGGATCTGTATACCGTACCATAGCTTTGGTACTCATGATGTTCAGTAGAAATATTTCTTCTTCAAGTGTAACAATGGTCTGGCCCTCCAGGTTAGGGGCTATGGTAATCGAATCACACTGAAAATTATTTAGTGAAGAACTCAAAACTGAAATAAGTGATGTCGGAACATGTTTTAGCCTGCTCTAAATCGACATGTGCAGAAGAAGAAAAAGAAGAAGAAGCAGAGATATTGTCTGTCATATACAAGAGCTCACAGAGAGATTTCATTCTTATCTGTTCGTTCCAACAGTGTAGTGAGTTGGCGATTTGTTTTTCTCTGCAGTTTTTGTGTGTTGTGGTGAAAAAGTCTGGAGGCCTATTTAAGTTTCCCTCGCAGAACTTGTTTTACCTATATTACTTATTACATCTTTGCTTTATCATAGTAATAAAATATTGCCCCGTAAGACCAGCATACGATAGAGCACATCACTCATATCATTCATTCGTAGTGTTCTGCACTGCAAACCCAACATTTTACAATCTTCTTTCTGTTCCGTCTTTCTCTTAGCCTCCGCATAAGATCCCTATATCTTAATGTTGTCTATCGTCTGATATCTTCTTCTCCTTCGAACTTTTTTCCTGTTCATCATTCTTTCCAGTGCATCCTTCAGTAGGCAGTTTCTTCTTAGCCAGTGACCCAGACAATTTCTTTTCCCCTTCCTGAACATTATCAGCATTATTCTTTCTTCACCCACTCTTTCTAGCACACCTTCATTATAGAGGACAACAAGATACGTAAATAGTTCGTAAGAAAATACCCGTTTATTTGCAGTTTATTCTCTTAGTCTTAGGCCCCAATCGTACGATAGCGGAATAAATCTTGGAACAGTCTAAAATGGAGCTCCGTGTTGTGTGTCGTTCGTTTATTCCAAGGTTATCTATTCCATAGTTAGCAGAATTTGAACAGAGTTTGGCAATACTTTAAATGCTGTTTTGTTTAAAAAGTGCATCTATTAGTATATTTTTAAATATATCTGAACATATTATTAGTATTTTGTCTACGGAGTTTATTATATGAATCAAAAAGATTAGAAATCAAAACTATAACACAGAAGATACATTTCAGCTAGTTAAGATAGTGAATGACTGTAATTAGGTGCTAGAAAACAACTGATGTCATGTCATATCGTCCATAAAAAAACAAGAGCATGGGAGTCTGTAGCTAGGTTATTTGGTAGCCTACTTAGACTAACACCTACAATAAATGTAGAACGTAATATTCTTATTATAATACTACAATATTGCCTTACGAATTTGTCTAAAATATAATTTTAATTATTAAAAAAAATTAGCATTTCTTCACAATGATGATGATGTGAACTATTTTTACCTGTCTTTCATGTGTTCCAAATCATCACTGATTAATTCCAGTAAGCTTAAAACAGTGTCCATTTTTAGTCTTTCCAGAAATTCTTCATCGCCACACTCATTTCATACATAAAGTCTGTTGTTATGCCTTACATTCTTTTCTTTCCGCCTTCTCAAAAATATATGAAGAGTCCACTGCAAGAATGATGGATATCATTTGGAATATATTTTTTAGGAGAAGCAATTGAAAGTTTGAAATGCCTAGCGCTCAAAGCTTAACTGTGATTTTCCGATCATTACTGGACAATGACTATCAGTGTTAATGCCATGTAACTCTCTATGTACATTCTATATGTCTTAAGCTATGCATTGACAGTCTTGGTTCATTTTCGACAAGTGACATCCATCATTCTTGCAGTGGACTCTTCATATTGCATAGCAATTCACAATCAGTATCAGACGTTGTCTAATGCTCCTGTCATTTTAAAATTTTATTATTTAGAATTATAGTTAGTAATTTAACAGCGATAGAAAGTATGGAATAATTATGTCGTGCCATATGACGTCATATTGTTGTAGAAGAAGGCAGAAAATAGGAAAGATTGGAGAATGGTGGGTTTGTAATGAAAGACCAGTCCTGGAGCAGAACGTGTGCGTGTGGATACTTTTGTACTTTGGCACTCTATGATTTCTTTAGTGACCATTGCTGCCATTAAATTCAGTTACTTACTGTATATACAATTTCATCACTTGTACTTTGGCACACTATGAATTCTATAGTCAATATTGCTGGCATTAAATTCAGTTACCTATATACAATTTCATCATTTGTACTGTGGCGCTCTACGATTTCTGCATTGAATATTGCTTCCATTAAATTCATTTTCTGAAAAAAGTGCAGATGAACTGCTTACCTCGTCTAAATTCTGGATTGTCGTAGTGAATCTCCAACATGAAGTACTTGGCCTTATCACCATCAGACAATGGCAGCCCTACGTGGTCAGGAAGAAATTCACCTGAAAGTATAAGTGCAAAAATGAATAGACCTCTCAAACATTTCAAATTACTCAAATAACTATTCACTAATAGGTATAAGAAACAGCTGAATGTCAACCAATCAGAGCCATCTATCACTGCAATAGAGACTCTAATGTTTTAAATGATCGATTTTTTAATCGATACTGCTTGGAATTGTGTCCTCTTACGTACATAATTTATAATGGCAGAAGGTTAAATATTTAAATGGTTAATGGTTAAATAGGTTAATGAATTCAATATTTTACTTAATCGTAATATGTGATGTCATTTTTATGAATTGTTTATTGTTCTATCAACGAAATAGTCTTAATAAATATAGTCTAGGTTTTGATTGCCTCTTTATAAAATACTCGGTATTAATTAATTATGATTCATTATCTATTAATAGTTTTCTACCTCTGTTGAAATTTTATGGAAAGCCTATTTTTGATATTTTCAGACCGATACTATACGTATTGTATCAGGTAACAGTGTGAACTCAACGTGTGACCAGAAAAACTTCTACTCGTAATCTCTACTTAAGACAACACGATGTATCAAACCGATAACAGACAAACATTAATGTTTTTGGTGAGATTCGAACACGTGACTGTGGATTGTAATTTGTATCAAAACTGCAATCTATCAAGTTAATTTTCTAATTTTCTTTGTAATTTTATCTTTCGAAATTATATTAGAGAATTTACCATAGAATTTTGAATCTGAAAAGTTTAAATATAAATACTATATTTATCGATGTAGATCAATATAATAAAATTATAATTACCGTAGCATTTGTACTCATATAAGAATTAAGAAACAATAGAAATATTTAGCTTCATAGTGTTGAAGAATTAAGTATCTCTAAAGAGTGACTGTATTGGACTTAGTATTTTCGAATTGAAATATTTCACACTCAACCAAAATTAAATAGACTAAGTTTTGCACTATTTTCATCATATTTTCAATTTTTTTTAAATAACTTCATCTGAAATAAATAATTAAGAGATTTTCGAAGTTTCCAGTGCTAAATACTGTATGATTATAATTGTTCTGTATATTTCAGAGTCATTAAATGGCTTTTTATAGACTGGAGGAAGGAAATGATGGTACTTACTAGAAAATTACGTAAGAACAAGAAATTACAATTTTATTATATATCATAATAATAAACCCATTAAAATATAAATTATCAACACGATTTGAAATACATTACCTACCTAACTAGGAAACGTGTATCTATCGCAGTGATCGTCAGCACTCGCTGAAATGGGTAAAGGGTAACGAGTGCATAGTAATATGCTCCGTCGTGCAGAAGGGAGAGGTAGAAAGGATACACGCCAGCAGCTACAGAATGCACGCCAGTACAATGTCTTTATCCGCGGGTAAGAGACGCTAGCCCTAGGGTGCACTGTGCTGATGACCGTTGACCTATCGCATACATTACTTTGAAAATAATACAGAAAATAAGAAATTACTATGATGCATACACGCTATCATGTTAATAATAATAATAATAATAATAATAATAATTACTTATGGCTTTTATGGAACCCGGAGGTTCATTGCCGCCCTCACATAAGGCCGCCATCAGTCCCTATCCTGAGTAAGATTAATTCAGTCTCTACCATCATATCACACCTCCCTCAAATCGATTTTTATATTATCCTCCCATCTACGTCTCGGTCTCCCCAAAGATCTTTTTCCCCCTTCGGCCTCCCAACTAACACACTATATGTATTTCTGGATTCGCCCATACCTGCTACATGCCCTGCCCATCTCAAACGTCTGGATTTAATGTTCCTAATTATGTCAGGTGAAGA